>NC_090826.1:37315121-37618151 GCF_028021215.1 Eschrichtius robustus
CGGGAAGATCCCACATGCCACAGAGCAACTAAGCCCGTGCGCCGCAACTACCGAGCCTGTGCTCTGGAGCCCATGAGCCACAACTACTGAGCCCATGTGCTGCAACTACTGAAGCCTGCGCGCCTAGAACCTGTGCTCCACAACAAGAGAAGCCACCACAATGAGAAGCCCACGCACGGCAACAAAGAGTAGCCCCCACTCACTGCAACTAGAGAAAGCCCGCACGCAGCAATGAAGACCCAACGCAGCCAAAAACATTTAAAAAAACCCAAAACACACAAACCACTATAAATGATATAATATGCTCTTTCTATAACATATATAAAAATAGATTTAAAAGAAGAGATAAAATTAAAAAGAACTAGATATTCTAATTTATTTATTTATTTATAGATATTCTAATATTTACCTCTGGAACTCCATCTTGCACACCCTCTGGCTTTGAGAACACTCCATTTTGGAGATCATTACTGCACAGGATTGAGTTCAAATCGCTTAGCATGACATTAAGGGTCTTCAAAATATGACTCCACCTACCTAATTCAGCCTTCTTTCTCACAATCCTCCCTCCACATAGTTAATGTTAATTTGCTAGAGTAAACTGCCAAGAATGCGTTCCCTAGTCTCTCTTTCCACGACACCACACATTCATCCATCAAGATTCTGGTCTTGTCACAGTTATCGGAAAGGGAAGAGCCAATATATTATCTCATCTAGAGATGAAGTCTTTTCTGATCCATTACTGACCTTAAATCACTAAACTGGATTACAATTTTTTTCCCATCTAGACTTTGAGCTTCATAAGGAGCTCTTTTACCTTTGTATCCCCAGAGTTCAACCCGGTATGGGCAAACAAAAGCATCAGTAAATGTTGGCACACTTCCTGTTACCTCCTTGTCCTTGTCTAAGTTGACTCAAAGACTGAAGACCTAAATGTAAGACCAGACACTATAAACCTCTTAGAGGAAAACATAGGAAAAACACTCTGTGACATAAACCACAGCAAGATCTTTTTGACCCACCTCCTAGAGTAATCAAAATAAAAACAAAAATAAACAAATGGGACCTAATTAAACTTAAAAGCTATTGCACAGCAAAAGAAACCATAAACAAGACGAAAAGACAACCCTCAGAATGGGAGAATATATTTGCAAAACGAAGCTACAGACAAAGGATTAATCTCCAAAATATACAAACAGCTCATGGAGCTCAATGTCAAAAAAACAAACAACCCAATTAAAAAATGGGCGGAAGACCTAAATAGACATTTCACCAAAGAAGACATACAGATGGCCAAGAGGCACATGAAAAGGGGCTCAACATCAATAATTATTAGAGAAATGCAAATCAGAACTACAATGAGGTATCACCTCACGCTGGTCAGAATGGCCATCATCAGAAAATCTACAAACAACAAATGCTGGAGAGGCTGTGGAGAAAAGGGAACCCTCTTGCACTGTTAGTGGGAATGTAAATTGATACAGCCACTATGGAGAACAGTATGGAGGTTCCTTAAAAAACTAAAAATAGAACTACCATACGACCCAGCAATCCCACTACTGGGCATATACCCTGAGAAAACCATAATTCAAAAAGAGTCATGTACCAAAATGTTCATTGCAGCTCTATTTACAATAGCCAGGACATGGAAGCAACCTAAGTGTCCATCATTGGATGAATGGATAAAGAAGATGTGGCACATATATACAATGGAATATTACTCAGCCATAAAAAGGAACAAAATTGGGTCACTTGTAGAGACATGGATGGACCTAGAGTCTGTCATACAGAGGGAAGTAAGTCAGAAAGAGAAAAACAAATATCGTATATTAACGTACGTATGTGGACTCTAGAAAAATGGTACAGATGAACCTATTTGGAGGGCAGGAATAGAGATACAGATGTAGAGAACGGACATGTGGACATAGAGGGGGAAGGGGAGGGTGTGATGAATTGGGAGATCAGGATTGACATATATACAATACCATGTGTAAAATAGATAGCTAGGTGGAACATGCTATAAAGCACAGGAAGCTCAGCTCAGTGATCTGTGACAACCTAGATGGATGGGATGGGGGGAGTGGGAGGGAGGTCCAAGAGGAAGGGGATATAGGTATACATATAGCTGATTCACTTCATTGTACAGCAGAAACTAACACAACATTGTAAAGCAATTATACTTCAATAAAAAAAAATCAACAAGAAATCAGTATCTAAAACATACAAGGAACTCTGGCAAATTCAAGTTTTGCTTTTAGAACTTTCCAGAATTTTTTTCTGAATATATTTGATCCATGGTTGGTTGAATCTGTGGATGTAGAACCCACAGATATGGAGGGGCCAACAGTGGATGTTGTAACTTGCATGAACGTTGAAAACATGCTAAATGAAAGAAGCCAGATATAAAGTCCACATACTGGATGATTCCATCATATGAAATGTCCAGAACAGGGAAATCTACAGAGACAGAAAGTAGATTAGTAGTTGTTTAAGGTGAACGAGGAGTGCGGGGTGGCGGGGGGGGGAGAGCAATAGTGAAACGGTTGGGGCTTCTTTTTGAGGTGTTGAAAATGTTCTAAAATTGAGTATGATGATGGTTACACGTATTTGTGAATATACTAAAAACCAGTGTGTTGTACATTCAAATGGGTGAATTGTATGATATGTGAATTATATTTCAACAAATATACATTTTTGCTTAAATAAACAAAAAAAAAATCCTTTTTTTTTTTTTTTTAATTTTTGGCTGCGTTGGGTCCTCGTTGCTGCGAGTGGGCTTTCTCTAGTTGTGGCGAACGGGGGCTACTCTTTGTTGTGGTGCGCGGGCTTATTGCAGTGGCTTCTCTTGTTTCGGAGCATGGGCTCTAGGTGTGCAGGCTTCAGTAGTTGTGGCTTGCGGGCTCTAGAGCGCGGGCTCAGTAGTTGTGGTGCACGGGCTTAGCTGCTCCGCAGCATGTGGCATCTTCCCGGACCAGGGATCGAACCTGTATCCCCTGCATTGGCAAGTGGATTCTTAACCACTGCGCCACCAGGGAAGTCCAAAAAAATCCAATTTTAGATATTTAGAAACATCAGACTTTCTGACAGAGCTGAGTACCCTTTGTAGATATTGTGACTGTTCGGAGTTAGGACAGGGATCACAGAGGTAATTTGGCAGCTTCCTAAAGCAATGAGGTAGGGAACGAACTTGCTGCCTCCAAAGAAGAAAAGACAGAGATATTTGAAAGGAAAGAAATCAGATGCTGCTGTCCTGGACAGCATGGCTAGAGGGTGATGTGCTACACTTATAATTTTAAAATGTAGGTTCAATACTTATAGTCATAATATTTTTAGTTCATTCACCTTCCTACAGTAAGTTTTCCTCTTCAGTATAGAACACATAGAAGAATTCTACTCATCTTTCCTGTGTGAAGCTAAAAACTAACTGAGAATGTATTAATTTCTGTTAAATGAGTTCTACATAAAAATGCTGGTCACTTCTCTTCCAGGATTTAGATATCTGTAATTTAATTTTAATCTCCAAATGCACTGATATTAATAGAGAAATAACAAAAGCTTTTTGTTCTCTCAAATTAAACCTTCGTTTTGAAATAATTTATTATTCTGAATTTATATTGAATAATTTCATTCTTTTTCTTCATGTCAGACACAAATACTCCACATGATAAAATGCATCATTGCCTCATTTCAGACCACAGAGTATGCTCTTACATTACATATTTTCTGCCTGTAACTTGAATATTAATTTTGTCCTAAAGTATATGACATAGAAATAGTGTCTAGTTTACTTAGAAACCAGAAAGCTCAGAAGAAGATCAGCAGAGGGCTGTGAAAGAGGGGAGTTTATAACAATATGAGAAACAGACAATTAACTAGTTAAAAAAAAAAAGAAACTAAAATCAAGGTTTTATCACCCCCCAAAAGTAACTTCTAAGATTAGATATGTTTATTTTTCCTGTTAATTCCACATGTGACTTTGATAAGTCATTCCCTCTTTGGGCCTCAGTTTCCTCATCTATAAGATGAGAGGGCTGCACCAACTCTGAAGTCCTTCATGGCATAAAACTGTATGATTACAAGGGTCAAGCTATTCTCAATTCTTTATCTAGAGCTATGCTCTGGGTTCAGTGGCATTAATGATGGTGGTGACCCTAAAGTCCTGAGTTTCTAATCCACTTTGGGAATCATGATGAAAGATTAAATCATGTTAAGTATAATTTTGAGGCTCAGCACATTTAATTAAACTTGAATTCTTTCTGCACGACATGGGGAATATAGTAAATATTTTATAATAACTATAAATAGAGTATAACCTTTAAAAATTGTGAATCACTGTATTGTACACCTGTAACATATACTATTTATATCAACTATATTTCAATTAAAACATAAATTAAAGTAAATAAACTTGAATTAATTCAAAAGTAATAATCCATATATGGCATGTAAGGCAATTCTCAGTTAAGTCAGTTAGGCACAAAAATCCAGAATCAGGTAACCATTCTGGTTAAAGAGAATGCAACAATCCAAGTTAATTCATTAAAGGATGTGTCTCTGAACACCTTTTTAGCAACAGCCTGACTAACCACATACTTTTAGAATTCCAATCCATAAAGATTCCAGCTCAGAAACTAGTTACACTCTACCTGCTACTGTCCGTTCAACTTGTTCTCTAAGGCTATGTTATCTCTAAGTTGATGGCAAAGACAAGTAACTTAAAATTGGACAGCATTTTACCATTTACAAAGCTCTTACGTATACTTAATTTCATTTAATTCTAAATTCACGTAATTCTAAAATATCAATATAGTTAAACTCATTTTATAGACAAAAAAATAGGCTCAGAAACACTATGTGATCTGTCCCTTTGCCATCACATTGCTTTCCAAAATACACACACACACCCTAACAATAATAGTGGTGCTAAACGAATCTATGTCCTCTTTATACATACCCATGTTACATTTAAATTTGGTCAGGCATCTTACTATTTAAAACTAAATCATACTTAATGAAAAACTAGAAGATAGGGTGTATTTCAAAATAATATGTATGATACTTGAAAACTGTAAAGTACTGTATGATTATAAGACTTTGCTTTTATTGAAATTAATAAATCTGTGATCATTTTGTAATGTATAAAAATATCAATCATTATGTTGTACAACCTGAAACTAATATAATATTGTAAGTCTATTAATTATACTTCAATAAAAAATTAATATATCTCTTATAATAATGACCTCCAGATCATAGAATGTAAATAATACCACTGTGACTTGCACTGTTCAGACCACATTTCTGAACATCACATTCTGAAAGAGACACTGACAAATCAGAGAGGTCAGAGGAAGTTACAGGGATACTGACGGGTCTGCAAATTATGGGAACTAGCAATCCTTAAACAGGAGAAGAGAAGAACTTGGGGACCCAATAACTGAAAGGCTGCCACTGGAAGAGCAAGATCGTGTGTTTTGATTGCTCAAGGACAGAATATGATCAAAAAGTAGAAATTTAAGAGGAGCACTGATGAGGGACTTCCCTGGCAGTCCAGTGGTTAAGACTCTGTGCTTCCACTACAGGAGGCACGGGTTTGATCCCTGGTCAGGGAACTAAGATCCCGCATGCTGCATGGTGTGGCCAAAAAAACAAAACAAAACAAAACAAAAAAGGAGCAGTGATGAGTTCAACATTACAAAAAACTTTCTAATGTCTAGAAGCTCATGAGAAATACCCATTGGAGGTTTTCAAACACAGCCTAGCATAACCTCCATGGGAATAGATTCTTGTGGAGGGTAAAAGATTAGATTAGATGTCTAATTCTAAGGTCCTAACAGTCTATCACTCTTGATTATAAAAGAACCGAAGGAATTGTTTAGGACATTTTCTCTGTCCTTCATACTGTCCTCCAACTAAAGGCCCCAGAGATGGAGTAAGTAAACTCCTTACTCGTTATCATTTCCAGGCCATTTCTCTCGCTCCATTACCCCAGTTCATGACATGAAGCACATGACAACAGACAAAATCACCTACTCCTCCTCGTTGCAGTCAGCTACAGAACTCCCTTGTCACCCTTCTCCTTCTTTAGAGATTGTGAAAGTTTTAAGTAAAGATGATAGATTGAAGAGGCACAACTATATTTCCCTTTCCCAAAACATCAATGGAATAATAGTAATAGGATATTTTAAATGGGCATAAATGCACAAAAACAGGAAAAATGGGAGAGAATACAACATTGAAAACAATGACTCCTAAGTCAGTCGTAGGAAAACTGAGAAGCAACTCAGTTTATACCAGACTCCCCAAAAGGCTCAGAAACTGATATGAGTAGAAAGCTGGGAAGGGAGGGGTTAAAGTAAAAAGGCCCTTTGAAAGATCCCTCTTTTCTACTCTGTGCAACCCAACTACTGCACAGGTCCCACCGCTGTAGATGGCTGAAGAGAATAAAATAGAGGATATCTGGACTGGGGAACAAGCATAATCACAGCTGGCAGTAGGGAGACGGGATGGACCTTAGAGAAAAGGAGGGATTTAAAAAAGAATACATAACAGGATTCTGAGACACCCACTTCCCCTCCCTGCCCCAACCCCAGCCCTGACTCTCATTCATTTCCTAGAATGCCAGCAGAAAGAGAAAAAACCTAAAGATACAGATGAAAGAGATTCCTCTGAAAGAGCCCAACCATATTACCATATCACCCTACAGTGAAGCTCATAGTCGACATGCTCCATCCATACACAAAATTTGAGCAAAAAGATTAAAAAATGGAAAATATGAGAGAAAAGATAAGAAAATTAGAGTACCAGTCTAAAAGATCCATTATCAGAATAGTAAGTTTCCAGAAAAAAAAAAAACAGAAAAAAATAGTTAAGAATCATCAACAAAATGATTTTTTACAGTTCCCCGAAACTGAAGGACATGAATATCCAAGTTGACAGGTTTCACTGAGTGGAGGGCTCACATGGATAAAACAGATTCACATGAAAGTACATCATCATGAAATTTCAGAACACTTGGGACAAAGAGAAGATGACACAAATTTCCAGAGAAAAAGGTGATCAGATTCAAAAGATTAGTAATTACAAAAGCTTAGGACTTAACAACACTGGAAGGTAAGGACAATGGAGCAATGTCTTCAAAATTCTTAAGGATCAGCTTTTCAACTGAGAATTCTATACCTTGTCAAACTATCAATCAAGTATGACGGTAGAATAAAGAGATTTTTCAGGCATGCAAGGTCTCAAAAAATTTAGCTCCCCAACAAATTTTGTCAGGAAGCTCTAGTATGTTTTTCAGAAAAACAAGGGAGTAAACCAAGAAAAAGGAAAATATGGATTCCAGGAAATTGAAGAAAAGAGGCAAAGTAAATCCTCGTGATGGTGAAGGGAGATGACAGAATGATAACTACACACACACCAGGCAAAGGAGGCAATCACTACTACTCTGGGAGAGACTTCTTTAGGAAGATGAAATTGACAGAATAGCTGAGGAGTCCAAATATCTTGAGAGACGATTAGACAACTAGTAAAAAGTTGGGGTTAATCAATAAGTTCATAGAAAACTAAGCACAGGAAAGACAAGCTATGATTATTACCTTGCAGGGAAAAAAATGGTGTGGCAAAGGAAAAAAACTGTAGATGACCACAAGGCTCAGCAGTTTACATGGTCAAACTACATAGTCAAGCACTAAATATTGATCTTCCAAAATTACAATATAACTATATTAGAAGGAGCAAAATCCTCATCTGTCATAATAGTAGGGAATCAATAAGTAGTGTCTAAAACAGAAAGTAACCATTTAAGCATGTTATTTAGAGATACAAAGGTAAAAACCAAAATAATTAGCTAAAAGAAGAGAATGTGATTACCTTTATGGTAAAGACTATGGGGAGAGGGCGACAGGGGACTAAAATTTTTAGGGACAAACTCTGAACTGCTGAACTCTTTAAATTATGTGCACACATAACTTTGATAAATATTTATTAAGATTTTTTAAAAAACTACTTTAGAACTATCTTCCTCTGTTTCATTCCTCCTTTTATTACCTCAGTAATTTCAACATCCTTATGTTAGGGTTCCTTGACCACACTTCTGATTATTTTTTGCTCCACCTCACTCAACCATTTTGTCATACCCTATTTCTTGGCATTACCAATAACTCCACTATCTCCAAAGTCTCATTTTAAAATAACCTATGAATTCATAAAACACACACATATTGAACCCTTAATACGACCAGGTACTATTTTAGGGGCTAGAGATATAGCAGTGGACAAAACAAAAATCCCTGTCCTCACTGAGCTTACATCCTATTCTCTGACCACCACCTTCTCCTATTTTTCCAACTAACTTACTTTGGTACTCTGAATCCAGCAATTCTGATTCTAACAGGATCCTTGATTCATTCACTACACTGATTTTTCACATCCTCGTTCCCCTGCTGACCTCACTTACACAGCTTATGGTGGTCAATCACTATAATTACTCCCTTATATACATCTTTGCCTTCCTCACCACTCTATCCCTTGTACTCATCTGGCAAAGCTCCAATGTTGGATAAATCCCAGCTCTTTGCCTACTTTACACCTGAATCCAAGAAGCTGAACACAGGTGGAAAAAACTCATAACAGTATTTGCTAGACTTTTTTATTTTATTTTAAAATTTATTTATTTATTTAATTTTTGGTTGCATTGGGTCTTCATTGCCGTGCGTGGGCTTTCTCTAATTGCTGCGAGCGAGGGCCACGCTTCGTTGCGGTACACGGGCCTCTCGTTGCGGTGGCTTCTCTTGTTGCGGAGGCTTCTCTTGTTGCGGAGCACGGGCTCTAGGCACATGGGCTTCAGTAGTTGTGGCTTGCGGGCTCTAGAGTGCAGGCTCAGTAGTTGTGGCGCAAGGGCTTAGCTGCTCCGAGGCATGTGGGATCTTCCTGGACCAGGGCTCGAACCCGTGTCCACTGCATTGGCAGGCAGATTCTTAACCACTGCGCCACCAGGCAAGCCCTCTAGTCAATTAACTCTTACATCCTCTGAGATGATTTCATATCTTCTCATCCCTCCTTAAAATTTCAATAATCTTCTCCCTTCCTTACTCTTAGCTGGTGGCTTCACTTCTTATTTCAACGAGAAAACAGAAGCAGCGAACATCTTTGTGGCAAAAAGTTAACAAATGTACATGCATTACACATTACATATTCTGTCTGTAATAATGGATTAACTGTCCCTCCTCCAATCTAAGGCAAACCTACCCACTTGCACACTGGATCACATTCCCTCTAATCTACTCGATAAATTTCATAAGGGCAGGGACTTTGTTTTATTCACTGTTCATCCCAAGAGCCCAGCACAGTGACTAGTATATTGTAGCTAGGAAAAATATAGTTGAATTGAATAACTGAATGCTTTCTTTTCTCTGTCATCAATTTCCTCCTCTTCGAGATCATTCCCATCAGCATACACATATGCTAAAATATAATCCATCTTAAAAAAAAAAGAATGTCATTTTTAAAAGCTAAGCAAGGGAGTATTTCTATCACACATATTCTTTTGTAGGTATGAAATATTTCACTCTGTCCTAATTTTCTTCTCACCTCATATCAAAATTTCTCGAAACAGCTGTCTCACTGTCTCCATTTCCTCTTCCTCCTCCCCTCCTCTCTAATCAGGCTTCTGTCCCTACCACTCCAGCAAGGGTGTAAGTCATGAATGCACCCATCTTGCCAAATTCTTAGTTCTCATTTTACTCAGCTTCTCAGTAGTATTTGGCACAACTGATCACTCCCTCCTTGATTCACTTTCCTCACTCAGCTTCCATGACATCTTAATTTCCTGATTTTTCTGTCTACTTCAGTGGCCATACTTTCCTAATCACTTTTGTTTGTTCCACCTCTGCTTCATGATATCTAAATACTGGGCTCAGACTTAGGCCCTCTTCTCTTCTTCTGCTACATACACTCCCTAGATGATTTCACATTGGCTTTATTTAATTTTTTTTAAATTAATTAATTAATTAATTTTTATTTATTTATTTTTGGCTTCATTGGGTCTTCGTTGCTGTGCGTGGGCTTTCTCTAGTTGCGATGAGCAGGGGCTACTCTTTGTTGCGGTGCACAGGCTTCTCACTGCGGTGTCCTCTCTTGTTGTAGAGCACGGACCCTAGGCACACAGGCTTCAGTAGTTGTGGCACGTGGGCTCAGTAGTTGTGGCTCACAGGCTCCAGAGCACAGGCTCAGTAGTTGTGGCGCACAGGCTTCACTGTTCCACGGCATGTGGGATCTTCCCGGACCAGGGCTCGAACCCGTGTCCCCTGCATTGGCAGGTGGATTCTTAACCACTACGCCACCAGGGAAGTCCCGACATTGGCTCTAAATACCATTTAATTTGTTGATGATCCCCAGGTTTGTATCTCCAGCCCTGACTTTTTCATTATTATTATATTTGTTATGGTGATCAGTGATCAGTAATCTTTGATGTTACTTTTGTAATTTTTCGGGGGTGCCATGAACTGCATCCATTAAGACTGCAAGCAACAGATAAATGCTGTGTATCTTCTGACTGCTTTACCAACTGGTCGCTCTCCCCTACCTCGGACTTCCCTAAGACACAACAATATTGAAATTAGGTCAATTAATTAATAATCCTACAATGGCCTCTAAGTGTTCAAATGAAAGGCAGAGTCGCATGTTTCTCACTTGAAATCAAAAGCTAGAAATGATTAAGCTTAGTGAGGAAGGCATGTCGAGAAGTGAGACAGACCAAAAGCTGGACTCTTGTGCCACAGCCAACTTGTGAATGCAAAGGAGAAGTTCTTAAAGGAAATTAAAAGTACTACTCCAGTGAACACATGAATAAGAAAGTGAAACAGCCTTACTGCTGATACGGAGAAAGTTTTAGTGATCTGGATAGAAGATCAACCAGCCACAACATTCCCTTAAGCCAAAGCCTAAGCCAGAGCAAGGCCCTTACTCTCTTCAATTCTATGAAGGCTGAGAGATGGGAAGAAGCTGCAGAAGAAATGTTTGAAGCTAACAGAGGTTCATTCATGGGGTCTAAGGAAAGAAGCCATCTCCATAACACCAAAGTGCAAGGTGAAGCAGCAAGTTATCCAGAAGATCTAGCTAAGATAAGTAGTGAAGGTGGCTACACTAAACAACAGATTTTCAGTGTAGGTGAAATAGCCTTATATTGGAAGAAGATGCCATCTAGGACGTCCATAGCTAGAGTGGAGAAGTCAATGTCTGGCTTCAAAGCTTCAAAGGACAGGCTGACACTCTTGTTAGGGGCTAATGCAGCTTTAAGTTGAAGCCAATGCTCATCTACCATTCCAGAAATCCTAGGGCCCTTAAGAATTATGTTAAATCTACTCTGCCTATGCTCTACAAATGGAGCAACAAAGCCTGGATGACAACACATCTGTTTACAACATGGTTTACTGAATATTTTAAGCCAACTGTTGAGATCTACTGCTCAGAAAAAAAAATTCATTTCAGAATATTACTGCTCACTGATAATACACCTGGTCACCCAAGAGCTCTGATGGAAGTGTACGAGATTAATGTTGTTCTCATGCCTGTTAACACAACATCCATTCTTAAGCACATGGATCAAGGAGTCATTTTGACCTTATTATTTAAGAAATACATTTCATAAGGCTATAGCTGCCATAGACAGTGATTCCTCTGATGGACTTAAGCAAAGTAAATTGAAAACCTGGAAAAGATTCACTATGCTAGATGCCATTAAGAACATTTGTGATTCATGGGAAGAGGTCAAAATATCAATATTAACAGGAGTTTGGAAGAAACTGATTCCATCCTTCTCGGATGACTTTGAGGGGTTCAAGACTTCAATGGAGAAAGTAACTGCAGGTATAGTGGAAATAGCAAGAGAACTAGATTTAGAAGTGGAGCCTGAAGATGTGACTGAATAGCTGCAACCTCATGATAAAACTTTAATGGATGAGGAGCTGCTTCTTACAGATGAGCAAAGAAAATGGTTTCTAGAAATGGACTCTACTCCTGGTGGAGATGCTGTGAAGATTGTTGAAATGACAACAAAGGTTCAGAATATTACATAAACTTGGTTGATAAAGTAGCAGCACAGTTTGAGAGGATTGACTCTAATTTTGAAAGAAGTCCTACTGTGGGTAAAATGCTGTCAAGTAGCACTGCATGCAACAGAAAAATTGCTAGTGAAAGGAAAAGTCAATGAATGCGGCAAACTTCACTGTTGTCTTATTTTAAGAAATTGCCGCAGTGACTCCACCCTTCAGCAACTACCACTCAGATTGGTCAGTAGCCACCAACATCAAGGCAAGACCCTCCACCAGCAAAGATTACGACTTGCTGAAGGCTCAGACGATGGTTAGCATTTTTTAGCAATAAAGTACTTTTAAAATTAAGGTATGTACATTTTGGGGTTTTTTTAAACATTTTTTATTTAATGTTGTATCTATTTTATTTATTTATTTTTGGCTGCACTGGGTCTTCGTTGCTGCATGCAGGCTTTCTCTAGTTGCGGCGAGCGGGGGCTACTCTTCATTGCGGTGCACGGGTTTCTCATTGCAGTGGCTTCTCTTGTTGTGGAGCACGGGCTCTAGGCGTGCAGGCTTCAGTAGTTGTGGCACATGGGCTCAGTAGCTGTGGCGCATGGGCTTAGTTGCTCTGCAGCATGTGGGATCTTCCAGGACCAGGGCTTGAACCCGTGTCCCCTGCATTGGCAGGCAGATTCTTAACCACTGTGCCACCAGGGAAGCCCCTGTATATTGTTTTTTAAGACATAATACTATTGCACGTTTAACAGACTACAGTATAGTGTAAACATAACTTTTATGTGTACTGGGAAACCAAAAACTTCATGTAATTCACTTCACTGAAATATTCACTTTATTGTAGTAGTCTGGAACCGAACCCTCTGAGGTATGCCCGTACAGTTTTATTTTCCATTAAGCAGCTGAAGTAATCTTTTAAAAGCATAAACCACATGATGTCACTCAATATCCCCCAAAGGTTTCCCAACAGAGAATAAAATCTAAATTCCAAATTCTTACTACAGTCTATAAGATCCTTTATGATATGGTTCTTACCCAACTCTCAGGCCTCATATGCTACCATTCAACTACTTAATTACTGTGTTCCAGTCATACTCGTCTTGCTGCTTCTCAAACATACTAAACTTATTCCTACCTCAGGGTCTTTGCTATTCTCTCTGCGAGGAAAGATCTTCTTATGGCTCACTACCCTACATCATTATGGTTTCTTCTCAAATATTATCTCCTGTCTAAAAGAGCCCTCCTTCCTCCACCACTTTTTTTTTAATTGAAGTATAATTGATTTACAATGTTGTGTTAATTTCTGATGTACAGAAAAGTGCCTCAGTTATACACATAACTGAGTGTACACATATATACATTCTTGTTTATATTGTTTTCCATTATGGTTTATCCCAGGATATTGAATATAGTTCCCTGTGCTATACAGTAGGACCTTGTTGTTTATCCATTTTATATGTAATAGTTTGCACCTACTAACCCCAAATTGCCAGTCCATCCCTCCCCCACCCCCCATCCCCCTTGGTAACCACAAGTCTGTTCTCTATGTCTGTGAGTCTGTTTCTGTTTCATAGATAGGTTCATTTGTGTCGTATTTTAGATTCCACATATAAGTTTGAAATATATGTTTGGTATATGTCTTTCTCCTTCTGACTTACTTCACTTAGTATGATAATCTCTAGTTGCATCAATGTTGTTGCAAATGGCATTATTTTGTTCTTTTTTATGGCTGAGTAGTATTCCATTGTACATATGTACCACATCTTAGTTACCCATTCATCTGCTGATGGACATTTAGGTTGTTTCTGTGTCTTGGCTATTGTGTCCTCCACCACTCTTTATCCCCTTATCAGACTTTTTAAAAAAAAATATTTATTTATTTGGCTGTGCCAGGTCTTAGTTGTGGCATGCGGGATCTTCATTGTCGTGTGCGGGATCTTTTAGTTGCAGCATGTGGGATCTTTTGTTGCAGCATGCAGGTTCTTTTTAGTTGCGGCATGCAGGATCTTTTAGTTGCGGCATGCGGGACCTTCAGTTGTAGCATGCGAACTCTTAGTTGCGGCATGTGGGATCTAGTTCCCTGACCAGGGATCAAACCCGGGCCCCCTGCATTGGGAGTGCGGAGTCTTAGCCACTGGACCACCAGGGAAGTCCCCTGACTTTATTTTTCTTCTTAGCACTTGTTATCACCTGAAATTATTTATTTACTGTTTCCTTATTATATCTCTCTCTCTCCTTAAAGAGTAACTCCATGAGGGCAGGGATCTTGTTTATCTGGTTTACCACTGTATTTCTAGAATAGCACCTGGCATATAGTAGGTGTTCAATACCTATTTGTGAATAAATGAAAAATACGAATATTTTATAGATGAATTAAATGCAAACTTGGAATGGACTTGTAATATCATCAAAGGCGACATAGCTAGTAAGTGACGGAACAAGAATTAGAATCCAGGTCTACCTGTTTTTGTGAAAGCCTGTATTCTTTTCACTATGCCATCCTACCTCTTCAATAAAATAAAAGAAAATAATCCTCCCTCTGGGATAACCTACTTGGGGTAGAGGGCCAGCCAAGTCAGTAAACGTAAGGCTTGGTGGGAACTTACAGATGTAGATAAAGTGAACGCCAGACGGCCAATGTTATGATCCCTCTGGTCTACAATCACTGAATCTCATCCACTCACGCTTAGACTCACATAAACATCTGTGTCTATATGAAAGGAGTAAGAAGCTTGTTCCAAATGTTTACAAAGAGCTTACCTCCATCTGTCATTCATTAAAAACAAATACTGAGGGGCTTCCCTGGTGGCGCACTAGTTAAGAATCTGCCTGCCAATGCCTGGGACACGGGTTCAATCCCTGGCCCAGCAAGATCCTACATGCCGCGGAACAACTAAGCTCATTCGCCACAACTACTGAGCCTGCGAGCCACAACTACTGAGTCTGCACTCTAGAGCCCGTGAGCCACAACTACTGACGCCCATGCGCCTAGAGTCCGTACTCCACAACAAGAGAAGCCACCGCAGTTGAGAAGCACACGCACCACAACGAAGAGTAGCCCCCGCCTGCTGGAACTAGAGAAAGCCCACGCGCAGCAACAAAGACCTAACGCAGACCCAACGCAGCCAAAAATAAATAAAAAAATTTATTAAAAAAAAAAAACCAAAACCAAACAAATATTGAACATCTTCTCTATGAGAGGCCCAGATATGGTTCTTATTCCGCAGTCTAGTGCAGGGAGATGATGATTTAACAGATAATTTAAATCCTCTGTGTGATTACAGAAAAATGGTGTTAATCCAGTCTTAGAAAGCTAGGGAAAGGTTGCTGGAGCAGATGATACCCAAGGTAAGAGCTGAAAAAAGGTTGGGTAGCTACAGGCTTCTTCAAATGAACTCTCTGGTCATGATGACAGAATGCTTACTGACTTCCCACAAATTGTACATATGGGTCCATTTCACTGGTCAGGCTATGGTGTTACCTTATCATTCAGAGCAGGATAGGTGGCCCAACCAAGAGTTTCATAAAACCTAAGCTTTTCAAAAAACCTAAGCTATGTGGGCTGCTTGTCACCCAAAGGTAAAGAGAGTTTGTGATGACAGCCTGGGCTTTCTATCATAATCACATTTATTATCACATTTCACATTTCCCCCCTACCCTACGGCCCTCATTCCATGAAAGTTTCCCTACAGAAGGAAAGAGACTCACAGGAATCAAGCTCACACAAAACTTGCAGGTTTTCTGGCTACCAAATGTGGTATACGGCTGTAGAAATCCCATCCCACAGACCAGAGTTCCAACAAGGGTAAGATGAAAACATTTCAAGCTTGTGGACACATATACTAGATTAGTACAGTCAAGAGAAAAGCTCCATCGAGATTTCCCAGAGGGGGTATGGGAAATGGAAAAAAAGGTTCAAAAATTCCCTCACCTAACTTTTTAACTTCTTTCTGTCGTAACTCCTGGGGTTTTCTCTATGCCACCAGCAGGCTCAACAGAGGCATCATCGAGGATATACTGAGGCCCTCCCAGGCAACCACAGCCTACCAAAGCAGTCATAAGAAGGAAAGTTACCACTTAAAAAAGTCTTCAAGCAAGTTGGGGCCAAGTTCTCAGATCTTCCCCTGACCAAACTGTACTCATTTTTTTCAAGCAGATAGAAATCTGCCAAAAACAAATCCTTGGGCAAAATGAAAGGTTCCAGGAAAGAATGACAGAGATTTGTAATTTGATAAAGACATCAAGCACTCAACTGAAAACAACTTGCACCTAGCTTTTTGAACACCTAAAAATAGCACATATGCTCAATCTTTCTAATAAGCTGTCTCTCCAATGGGGATTTCATCAGCATAGTTTGTTCTTTGTTGTAGCATGTTAGCTGTTTCATAAGACATGTGACAATAGTTTTTTTTCTATATCAAAGGACTTAAATAACTAAACCTCTAACTAATGTGTTGGTATCATTATCCCTATTTTCTTCATTGTGAAACCGAGGCAGGGGGTAAATGAGGTCTGCCTGACGCCAAAGAAAGATTCCTGTCTAGATTTGATAGAAAATTATCAGCTCCACAATCCCTAAATTAAGAGAAGCCATGAGACCTGCAATATAAGATAAGTGCTTTAAACACAGGCTACAGAACTCCATTATAGATTTAGTCTGCTGAGGCCTCTTAAATATACTTCACTAACCTGTTCTCAAAACGTGTATCTAAGGAATACACTGTTCCTAAAGCACAAAAATGGCACCATTGGCCACTTACTTCAGACAATCAGAGGAGCAACTAATGTAAGTCAGGCTCAGTGTCCAAGGAGTCAGCCAGCTTTGCTTTATGTGCTGATCCCAGATTGCATCCTTACTTCCTGCACAAGAGATAGAGATCTTCTTGCTCAAGAAGAGACAGGTTTCTTGCTCATATGGTCTAGACAGGATAGAAAGTCTCCCTACAGCACTCGATCTCCCTCCACTTGGAGAAAGATATCATCAAGCAAAAGCAGTACTCTTGGAAGACAAGGATACAACATAGTTCCTTGAGTCTTGTTAGGAGATTTGCTAATTTTTAAATGTTTTACACAAAAATATTTATTTAAGAGTTCTAGGGCTTCCCTGGTGGGGCAGTGGTTAGGAATCTGCCTGCCAATGCAGGGGACACGGGTTTGAGCCCTGGTCCGGGAAGATCCCACATGCTGTGGAGCAACTAAGCCCGCGCGCCACAACTACTGATCCTGCACTCTAGAGCCCATGTGCCACAACTACTGAAGCCCAGGCGCCTAGAGCCGGTGCTCTGCAACAAGAGAAGCCACCCCACTGAGAAGCCTGTGCACCGCAACAAAGAGTAGCCCCCGCTCGCCATAACTAGAGAAAGCCCACGCACAGAAACGAAGACCCAATGCAAAAAAAAAAAAAAAAAATATATATATATATATATAAAGAGTTCTGCATACACTAAGAACCACTGAATTGCACACTTTGAAAGAGTTCTATATATAAAAATAACTACCAACCGCACAGACCCAAAAAGAAGAGGAAAATATAATTTTGAAAAATACCAGACCAACTAAACCTGTTCTAAAGCCAAGAGTCTAGAGTTAGAGTAGACTATAAGGACTACTGATACTTGTCTTTTGGAGGCAACATGATTGAGTGAAAAAAGCATAGGCATTTGAAATTCATAAATGCATCTCAAAATCCAGGACTGGGTTCTAGCTCTCGCTCAGCACCTAACCAGGTGTGGGATTTGGGGCAGGTTATTTAAGCTCTCTGAGTATCAGGTTTCTCAACTGCAAAATAGAGTAATACCATCTACCTTTCAAGGTGGCTGTGGGGATCAGAAACCCAGGCCAGACATGCACAGTAAATATGAAAGATCTCCCTTGCAATCTTCAGAGCAAACGTTCTAGGTAGCTCCAAGGAAAATAAAATTTACATCCTCATATTTAGCTAATAAATTAACTCCCTACTTTAGAGTAGTCTCTAAGAACAGAAGCTAAGGTTCTGAAGTAAATTAACTAATTTCTCAAATGTACTCATTTATAAAGCTTTAGCCAATTTAATTAGTTGAGCACACCTCAAAAGTGCTCAACTGGCTACAGATAGAGATCTTGTGTGAATAATCAGCTGTTACTGCAAAGCAGGTCACTGTTGCTTTTCGATTTCATTTTTCATCTGCTTTTCTGTTCTCTCCCATTATTGTTCAACTTTTTAAAAAATGATCAAATTAAACTTAAATGGATAAAATTCAGGCTGCCACCCAGAAAGACAAAAGAATACCAATTAAGTTATTTAATTGGCATGTTTTCTTCTTTAGTATATTTCAAAAAAAAAAATATAGACTTGGGTATAAGTTTTAAAGATATATGCTTAACACTGGGTGAGGCCTTCAGATCACACAATTTGGAGCTAAAAATACCCCCAAATCTCAGTTTTGTAATAATTCTTCAACAAAATCTACCAACATTTTCATGTTTTTTTCTGGAGCTATTCTACCTCCTTCACACAAGTAATATCTATCCCTCCTCATCACCCCACCATCACAAATTCCTATTCTTCCCACAATACTCAATCAGAAAGTGATATTCATGAAGCATTCCCTCTTCAATAAGCAGATCCAAGTAGTGTTTCCTGATACTCCTCTAGAGGGCGCATAGTACTCTTCTAACTCTTTACCATGTCCCTAACCCACACCACTACTGCACTCTTGAATAAAAATTCAATTTCCACTGAGATAAGTGTCATCTGACTGTACCTAGCAGACATGATCCTATTAATCCCTTGATTACTCAATGCACTTACCGAGACTTTGGCACCTAATGCACAGTCTTTCTTTCCACCTGAACTTTAGGCAAGTTATTCAACCTCGTTGCCCCAAAGCAACGTACAGATTCAATGCCATCTCTGTCAAAGATCCAATGGCATTTTTTACAGAGATAGAAAAAAATCCTAAAATTCATATGGAACCACAAAAGACCCCTAATAGCTAAAATGTACTTTTCCTGAATCATTTTTTTCTTCTTATGTTTTTTTCAATATCTTGTAATAACCCATATGGAAAAGAATCTTAAGCATATGTGTATATATATATGTTTTTTTCTATTTCTGTAAAAAATGCCATTGGATCTTTGACAGAGATGGCATTGAATCTGTACGTTGCTTTGGGTAGTGTGGACATTTTAACAATATTAATTTTTCTAATCCATAAACATGGGATATCTTTCCAAACAACAAAAAAGGAGGGATAAAGATAGCATCTACCTCAGAGTGTAGTTGGAAGATTAAATGAAATAATGCATATAGAGTGTTTAGCACAGAGACTTCTGGTGTTGGAAAACTGGTGGACTAGGAACCCAAAAATGGTTATAAACACCTAAGAATTTTGGATAAGACAATAACAAAAAATTACTCCAAATGTATTCAAACTTACGAGAAAGAATAGGAAAATACCAAGTGCCAGGACTGAAGAAGGAAATGAAAACTAATTTGAAACCTTGGCTGCCCTAACTGGGGTTTTAAAGTGTTACGTTGGGCCAAAAGATGTAGCTTGAAGCTGGTATGAAACCTGGGAGTTTGAACTGAGACCCTGGATAAATGGGACCTCAGTGAAAGGGTAAACTCTGGAGAAAAAAAAAAAAAAATCTACCTATAGCACAGGTAGTCATCAAAGACGTTTGTCTGTTTGGTCTTGGAACAAAAAATTCTGAGAGAATATTATTTCTAACCTAGAATTCTGTACAAAGATAAGTTATCATTCAAGAGTAAGGATGGAATAAAACATTTTGAAACATGCGAGTTCTCAAAATATTTAACTTCTAGGCTCTCTTTAAAAAGCCAATAAGGACTGGGTTCCTTTGAAATGAGGGAGTAAACCAAGAAAGAGGAAAACGTGAGATCTAGGAACCAGGGCATCCAATACAGGAGAGAGAAGGGAATTCACAGAATGATGGTGAAGAGAAGTCCCAGGATGACAGATCTGCCGCAGGCTAGAGAGCAACCAGTAGAAATCTGAAGAGAGAATGGATGGCTTCCAGGAGGGTTGTCTTAAAGGAAAAAAAAAAGTGATTGACAGAATACCTGATGTGTTTAAACATATTGATACATTTATGTTCCTTTTAAAGGATCTGAGGATGAATGAGCAATAGAAACAGAAAACTAAGCAACTTTAAAAGTGAGGCAATTAATAACTAAGAAAAACAAAACGTATTTTTTTAAAAAAAGTAGGAGCTTGGAAGAGTTGATAGAACTTTTCTTCTATATCTTGATTGTGGTGGTAGTTATACCACCACAGTACATTTATCAAAACTCAGTATAGGGACTTCCCTGGTTGGTGCAGTGGTTAAGAATCCGCCTCCCGGGGCTTCCCTTATGGTGCAGTGGTTGAGAATCTGCCTGCCAATGCAGGGGACACGGGTTCGAGCCCTGGTCTGGGAAGATCCCACATGCCGCGGAGCAACTGGGCCCGTGAGCCACAACTACGGAGCCTGCACGTCTGGAGCCTGTGCCCCACAACAAGAGAGGCCGCGATAGTGAGAGGACCGCGCACCGTGATGAAGAGTGGCCCCCGCTCGCCGCAACTAGAGAAAGCCCTCGCACAGAAACGAAGACCCAACACAGCTAAAAATAAATAAATAAATAAATTAAAAAAAAAAAAAAAAAAAAAAAGAATCCGCCTGCCAATGCAGACACGGGCTCGAGCCCTGGTCTGGGAAGATCCCCCATGCTGCAGAGCAATTAAGCCCGTGCGCCACAACTACCGAGCCTGCGCTCTAGAGCCTGTGAGCCACAACTACTGAGCCCTCGTGCCACGACTACTGAAGCCTGCGCGCCTAGAGCCTGTGCTCCGCAACAAGAGAAGCCACCACAATGAGAAGCCCGCACACCGCAATGAAGAGTAGCCCCTGCTCACCGCAACTAGAGTGAACCCGCGTGCAGCAATGAAGACCCAATGCAGCCAAAAATAAATAAATAAAATAAACAAATTTATTAAAAACAAACAAAAAAACATACAAAACAACTCAGTATACTACACGCACACTACTATATATAAGATAGATAACCAACAGGGACCTACAGTGTAGCGCAGGGAACTCTACTTGGTATTCTGTGATATCCTATATGGGGGGTGGGGGAGTCTGAAGGGGAAAGGATATATGTGTGTGTGTGACTGGGTCACTTTGCTGTACGCCTGAAGGTAACACTACATTATGGATCAACTATACTCCAATAAAATTTTTAAAAAATTTTTAAAAAACTCAGTATACCAAAAAGGGTGAATTTTATGTATGTAACTTATACCTCCATAAACCCGATTTAAAAAAAAATCAAACTGTACAATTTAAAATGGGTGTATTTTATTGTATACAAATTATAACTCAATAAAGTTGATTTTTTAAAAAGGGAAATACAATACTCGTACACTATAAGGCTCAGCTATAAATAAGCCCTCATAATTGATTTAATAAAAATTATGATGCTACTATATTTGGGAGATTAGGAAAGGGGGAGCGTGCATATGTACATGGAGAGGGGCAGACAAAATGTTAAATGAGTCAAATCCTTACTTTCCATACTAGAAATTCAACAGATATTAACTAAAAATTAAAGAAAAGGACTTCCTTGGTGGCGCAGTGGTTAAGAATCCGCCTGCCAATGCAGGGGACACGGGTTCGAGCCCTGGTCCGGGAAGATCCCACATGCCGTGGAGCAACTAAGCCCATGCGCCACAATTACTAAGCCTGCTCTCCAGAGCCCGCGTGCCACAACTACTGAGCCCGTATGCTGCAACTACTGAAGCCTGCACGCCTAGAGCCTGTGCTCCGCAACGAGAGAAGCCAACGCAATGAGAAGCCCACACACCGCAACAAAGAGTAGCCCCCACTAGCCGCAACTAGAGAAAGCCCGTGCGCAGCAAGGAAGATCCAACACAGCCCCCCCCAAAAATAATAATAATTAATTAAATATTTTTAAAAATAAAAATTAAAGAAAATAGTAGTATAAATATGATACTTAAAAATATTGAGGACATTATCAGAAGGAAAAAAAGAAGAGTTGAAAGCAGTTGCTTCTGAAGAGCAAAAATAAGGAATGAGGAATGATAGTACAGGAGACCCTTGTCCTTCACTCTAAGTCTTGTAGAACTATTTGATTCTTTAAGTTATATATATATTATTTACATATACAGTATATATACTAATAAAAAGAGCATGAAAACACAATCTGGGAACAAATCTAACAAAAGATAAATAAGATTTTTATGAAGGATATTACAAAACTTTGAGATATACTTAAAAAGACTGAAATAAACAGAGAGATTCTAAGTGAATTAGAGCCTGAAATGTGAGAAGCAAGACTAAACTTTTACATGAGATTATAAGAAAATATCTTTAAGACCTTAAAATAGGGAAGAATTTCTAAAGCAAGGCACAGAAATCACAAACCATAAAAGAAAAACTGAAAAATCAATTACAATAAAATTTAAAAGCTTCTATTTTTCCTACAGCCCAGATTATAGTCCATAAACATCATGTTCCACAAAAAGAAACAAGCTCTTTTTTTTTTAACCACTTTTTTGAGGTATGACCGACATCATAATCAAAATCAAGATTTTTAAAAGAAATGCCTGATTTCAGATCTGAATATAATGAAATATGAAGTATACATATGAAGTATTACTGCCAAAAAACTTGAAACTGAATCTAATCAACAGTTAGAGCCAAACTCCAGTTTACAAGAAAATACTGAAAAAGAGAAACAAGTTAGCCAGTGTCAACTGCAATATTATTTACAATTGCCAAGATATGGAACAACCTGTGTCCATTGACAGATGAATGGATAAAGAAAATGTGGTATATGAATAGAATAGAATGTTATTCAGCCATAAAAAAGAGTGAAATCTTGCCATGTGCAATAACACGGATGGACCTCAAAGGCATTATGCTAAGTGAAATAAGTCAAACAGAGAAAGACAAACACTATATGATCTCACTTATACATGGAATCTTAAAACAACAACAACAAAGCCAAGCTCACAGATACAGAGAACAGACTAGTAGATGTCAGAGGTAGGGGGTGGGAGGTAGGTGAAATAAGCAAAGGGAGTCAAAAGGTACACACTTCTAGTTATAAAATAAGTGTAAGTCATGGAGGTGCAATGTACAGCATGGTGGCTAGTTAATGGTACTGTACTGCACATTTTTTAAAGTTGCTAAGAGAGTAGATCTTAAAAGTTCTCATCACAAGGAGAAAAAATTCTGTAACTACATATGGTGATGAATGTTAGCTAGACTTACTGTGGTGATCATTTCACAATATATACAAATATCAAATCATTATAACTGTATACCTGAAACTAATATTGCATGTCAATTATACCTCAATAAAAAAATAAAACAAAATACCGATCAAAAATAAGTTAAATGACATCAGTAGAAAGCAGACATACCCGAGATGTGGGAGACTCTATAGGACAAATACTTGTTTTATTTGATAAGTCAATGGCATAAGAAAAAAAAGGAGGTGGAGGGGAGATTGTTCTAGAGTAAAAGAGACTAAAAAGACATAACCAAATATAATGTGTGGACCTTTAAAAACAGTACCATTGCAATAACAACACTAGAAAGCATCTACTAATAAATTCAACAAAAGATGTGTAAGACATTTTTATAGGAAATTATTAAACTTTATTTAAAAACACAAAAATAGCCTTAATAAAGAGAGACATATTATGTTCGAGGAATAGAAAGACTCAGTATTAAAAAATGCCAACTCTCCCAAATTAATCTGAAAATCACTGTAATTCCAATCAAACACTAAGATAAGATTTTTCACGGCTGATACTAAAATTCATATGTCAAAGGTGAAGAGTGGCCAAGACAACTTTAAAGAAAAATTATAATAAGGTGAGGTAGAGGGGAGTCATCCTACTAGACAGAATTTCTATAAAGCTATGGTAATTAAAACAATAGGATATCGGTGAAGGAAAAGACAACTAGACTAGTGGAACAGAACAGAAAGCTTAGAAATAGTCCCACGTATATGTGGAGCTTGGTATAAATCGGGAAAGAAAAGATTATTCAATAAATTGTGCTGGGATAACCAACTCTTCATTTGGGAAAAAGATAAAAATAGATACCTATTTCACATCATATGCAACTATAAATACTAATTTAAAAATCCAAATATGAAAAGCAAAATTGTAAAGTTTTAGATGGCAGGAGTCTATCGTTAATACTTTAAGTAAGACACAAAAAGCACCAACCATAAAGGAAAAGATTGATCTAGGTCACCACAAAAAAAAAGCTAAGACTTCTGTATGACAAAAGATACTATAAACAAAGAGAAAAGAGGGGTAACACTGGGGGGAAAGCTGCAACCCATATAATCAGCAAAGGATTAGTATACAGAGCGTAGAGAGTACATACTACAAATTAGCAAGAAAAAGACAAACAACCCAAACAAAAAGTGGACAAATGATATGAACAGGAAATTCATTGAAAAGGAAAAGAGCCAATATACTTAGCAAAAAATTCTCAAGTAATCAAGAAAATGCAAAACTAAACCAACAGTGAGGGGAATTCCCTGGTGGTCCAGTGGTTAGCACTCGGTGCTCTCACTGCCAGGGGCCTGGGTTCAATCCCTGGTTGGGGAAGTAAGATCCCACAAGCCACGTTTCATGGCCAAAAAACAAAAATGAAAACAAACAAACAAAAAAACCCCAACACTGAGGTACCATTTCACACCCATCATATTACTGAAAACGTAAAAGTCTTAGAACATCAGTTGTTAGTGAAGACAGGGAGAAATCAGAACTCTTCATTTATACTACTGGCGGGAATGTAGACTAGTATGACTACTTTGGAGAACAATCTGCCAGTATCTAGTAAACTTGGAGATGCACATAACTTACAACCCACACATCATTTCAGGTGTCTACCTTCACAACACGAGCACAAATAAACCAGTGCAAGGATGTTCATTGTAGCACTATACATAGTGAAAGAAATGAAAGCAAACTAGCTATCCCACAGAAGAGGAATGAATGTATAAACTCTCACGCAGGACTCAGATCCAATCTGGAGGAACTGGCTCTGGGAGGAAAGTTTGTGCCAAGATCATGCCAGAAAGAAGAGAAGGAAGGGCTTTGTCCGTTAAGTCCTTAGCCAAATCTCATTCTTCCTAGCCTCAGTTTTCTCCTCTCTCCAGTGGGTACAAATGCTGACCTTGCCCATATCCTTGATCAATCCAAACATGTCTTCTCCTCCATACCTAGACACCTGAGCAATGGTGAAAGGGGAAAAAAAAAAAAAAAAAAGGAAATCCCCCCAACAATTGTGCTAACTGAAGTAACTATAAATTTATATTCTTCAACATCAGCTACACCCCTGATGTTGCCTAGACCTCCTTCTCAGTGTCTCTGGTCAGCTCTCTCCCATTTTCCAGTGGTAATTCTAAAGCTTCATTACTCACAAGTCCCAATCCCATCACCTTCTCTTTCTACATTCTCAACAGACAACTTTGCCTCCTACTTCATCAAAAATATAGAGGCCTCAGGAGGGAATTATTTTAATTCCTGCTCTCCTTCCTGATCTGCATTTGAGCCTTTTCTTCCCGCCTGTCCTCTCATTTCAGTGGAAGATGTAAGCCTTCTTCCTGCCCAAAACTGTACCTTAATTCCTTCTTGTCTCCTTGGGAACCTTATCCATCATTTATCTCCTTTCTTCTGTACTTCTCCACTGTCTCTTTTGCTCTCTTATAAAAATGTTCAAGTTGCTTCCATCCTAAACTAAAACACCCTCAAAGTATAAGAAACTAATAACAGTGGCTAATAAGGAGAACTGGATGGCTGGTAGATACGGAAGAAAGGAAAACATTTCTCCATAAACCTTTTTATATTTTTAAAATTTTTGAACCACATGTATGTATTAGTTATTATTTATCTATTATTTTAAAACATCCATGATCATGAGTGTCTCTCTTTCAGAGGGTCCTCTTCTTCTACCTGTCTATTAATATTAAGTATTGGTGTTTCCTAAGGCCCTCTGGACTCTGTCTTTTATTTACTCTACTTATTCTTGTGGGAAAGATGGTTCACATCCATAGCTTCAGCTATCACTTATAAGCTGATGACTCTTAGACCTGTATCTCTAGCTCAGATCTTCTTCCTGAACTCTACATAAGTTTATCAACTACCTGCTAGATATCCTACTTGAATTTAATTCTTAACAGGTCTGAAGCCAAACTCTTATTTTTTTATCCATCAATCCATTCATTCATTCATTCAGTCAGTCATCATTCATTCATCCATTCAAAAATATTTAAATTTTGACCACTAATAAGTGCCAAATTCTGTGCTGGGCACCGTAGATTCTACAGTGAAGGTAAATTTCCAACCACCTAGATCCTTATGGCCTTTAATATTTAAAGTGGCTGGTTTAATCCTTTACTATCCTTCAGTTTCTCTCATCTGAAACAAGAAAATTGTTCCCTTGGACTCTAATTCTATCCCAACCTATCAAGAGAAAGGAAGAGAGGGAAACAGATAACTAACAGGAATTACAATACAGTTTTATATAAAAAGTTATATAATAAGGATAAACACAGGGGTGCTTAGGGAACAATTAGATGGGGCAATTAATTTAAACTTGGAGGCTAAGGAAGGCTTCAGAGGCAATCAAAGTTTTAGCCAAGTCCTGAAAGATGAGTAAGACATCTCTTGTGACCCATCTCGCATTCTGTGGGTCCATCTTTTTATTCCAGACACTTCTCTTGCCATCAGCTATGTAACCTGACAGCATTTCACTTCATGCACCAGTCATCTCTCATTTTCTGTCCTGAGATTTCCAGCAACCACCATGTGGGATACTTGTGGGAACCCACTCAGCCATTCTGGCACACATACAAACCTTAAAGTGTGAGGAAATTTATACCCACGGGGCAACCTTTGACTAATGGGTAAAGGAAGCTAGTGAATAAATACTCCTCTTTTCCAAGTCTTGGGCAATTACTCTAAGGTACATTCCACATGGCCCCTGAGAAGGTCTCCAGAGCTAAGCTTCAGTTGTCCACAGTGGTAACCAAGTCCATAACACACACTTAGATTGCCATTCCCTTTTTCCCTATATCACTCTTTCCAAATCCCACTCCTGTTCCTTAGAATCACTTCTCAAAATAAACTACCCATACACATACCCTTATCTCAGGCTCTGCTTTTGGGGGGAAATCCAGGTTAAGGAAGATCAGGAATTAGTTATTTAGGTATGGATAGAGGGAACTGAACATGTTCCAGGTGGATGTACAAGTATCCAAATTGGTGGAATTGCAAAGGCAGAGTGTATTTAGTAAGCTAAATGCAGTTACTCGTCATATTACCCCTATAAATTTATTCCTTGTCCTGCAGTCTCTAACTTTGTGAATGTCACCACCATCCATCCAGTTGCTCTTGCTAGAAACCTGGAAGTCACACTTGACCACTCCTCCTTTTCCTCCCACATCCAGTTAATTAGCCTTAAAGGTCTCCTAAATATTCTCCAATTTGTTCCCTTCTCTCTATTACCACTGCCATTGACTTGGTTTGGTCCTTCCTCATTTCTTACCAGGCTACTGCAAGAGCCTTCCAGGGTCTCTCTAGCTCCCCTCAGTCATGCAGTAATAGTTCTAAAATATCAACCTGTTAATGATCCTTCAAAGTATCCCTACAGGATAAAGTATACATTCTATTCTTACCTTTATCCCAGACTATATGGCACAGTATGGTAGTTAAGAGCATGGGCTTTGAAGTAAATGACTAAGGTTCAATCACTAACTCTTCCATTAAACTCTCCTAAGACAGTCCCCTTATCTATTCTCAGTAAGGTCTGAAGGGGCTGGTGTAGTCCTGGCCCTATGAATTCTCGAAATTAACGAACCACCAATACTCACTTTCAACATGAAGTCTTGCAATGAGGAGAAATCACTGGGAAAAGAATCCAAACTGGACAGCACAGGGATAATCAGTGCAAAGGAAAGAAAAAGGCCAGATAAAATGAAGATAATGAAGCAGAGGAGAAAGATCTCAAAAGAGGGGGCTCTAGAGCTATGAAGCTAGAAAAGCTATGCTGACAGCCTTCCCTTCTAAAAATTTAGGAAAACTAATTTCAGGTTAAAATTAGTAATAGAAAAGGATTACAGTCAAATCCTATACAAGGTTATTGTTGAAAAATATAATAATAAAAGTTAGAATAACATCTCTACCATAAAAGCAGATGTCAGAAAGACATGCTCAAAAGACAGATTAAATTCATAGCCTAAGATTTCAAAATTATCTAAAATAAGAAAATGATAGAAAATGTCAAAGAACAACATAAATCTGAATTAGAATAGTTAGAAATGAAATGACAGAACTCAAGAATGAATTAAAAATAAAATTAAAAAATCATTTCAGAAATAACAGCTGAACTAGGAAGAACACAAGAATGAATAAAACACAACTCTTAATGCCTTAAGGCAGGGGTCCTGGTCCATGGCCTGTTAGGAACCAGGCCGCACAGCAGGAGGTGAGCAGCAGGCGGGCAAGCGAGCGAGCGAAGCTTCACCTGTATTTATAGCTGCTCCCCATTGCTTGCATTACTGCCTGAGTGCCACCTCCTGTCAGATCAGCAGCAGCATTAGATTCTCACAGGAGCATAAACCCTACTGTGAACTGTGCATGCGAGGTATCTAGGTTGCGTGCTCCTTGTGAGAATCTAATGCCTGATGATCTGAGGTGGAACTGAAGTGGTGATGCTAACGCTAGGGAGCACTGGGGAGCGGCTGCAAATACAGATCATCATTAGCAGAGAGGTTTGACTGCCCAGAGACCATAATAAGTCAACTGCTTGCAGACTCATATCAAAACCCTACCAGCTGAACCTAGTTGCAGGGCAGGAATAAAGAGGTAGACATAGAAAATGGACTTGAGGACATGGGGTGGGAGGGCGAAGCTGGGGGGAAGTGAGAGCAGCATCAACATATATACACTATCGAATGTAAAACAGTTGGCTGGTGGGAAGCAGCAGCATAGCACAGGGAGATCAGCTCGGTGCTTTGTGATGACCTAGAGGGGTGGGATAGGGAGGATGGGAGGGAGGCTCAAGAGGGAGGGGATATGGGGACAGGTGTATGCACATGGCTGATTCACTTTGTTGTGCAACAGAAACTAACACAGTATTGTGAAGCAACTATACTCCAATAAAGATCTATTAAAAAAATAGATAAATAACAAGGTCCTACTGTATAGCACAGGGAATTATATTCAATATCCTGTAATAAACCATAATGGAAAAGAAAAGGAAAAAAAAAAACCCTATCAGTTAGTGGCAAGTGAAAACAAGCTCAGGGCTCCCATGATTCTGCATTATGGTGAGCTGTATAATTATTTCATTGTATATCACAATGGAATAATAATAACAGAAATAAAGTGCACAATAAATGTAATGCGCTTGAATCATCCTGAAACCACATCCCCCACACCCCCCACACCCCCACCCCTGGTCCATGGAAAAACTGTCTTCCACGAAACTGGTCCCTGGTGCCAAAAAGATTGGGGACTGCTGCCTTAAGGGAAACAGAATGTAAAAAAGGAAGAAAATCCTAAAAAAAAAATTTGTTTTTTAAGATAAAAAGGATTTGAGGCAAAGTAGCAGAAAGAGAAGATAAGCAACAAAGATCCAGCATACACATAAGAGTCCCAAAGACTAAAACCAAAGCAATGTAACAGAACGAATGCCTAAAACTGTAATTCTAAAAAACTTCTCTGAAGTAATAAAAAAGGCAGAAACTTCACAGGGAAAGGACGTACTACATATCTAGAAAATATGATTCAGAACATCAACGGGACATATTATGTAGTAAAACCACAAGATTTTAAAGAAAAATAAAAACTCCCTTGGGAGCCTAGACAAGAGGACCAATTCACTCATAAGGGAAAGAAAAGCACATTTTCACTCGGACTGTTTTGACAGCAACACTTTACAATAGAAGATAATGAAAGAATTCGTTTAAGATATTTAAGGAAAAAATATGAGTCAAGGATATTATATCCCCATAAATTGGCTTATGAATACAAAGGCTGCAGATAATCTGTTGAGCACTGATACCATGACCACTTCTTAAGGAATCTACTAGTAATAAGCTTCAGACAGCCAAATGACCAGAGAGACAAGGACTAGGGACTGGTGGTAATGATCATTAACAGCTGCTAACACCAAAAGAAGACAATCAGAAAATGATTTGCCTCAAGATAGAAGACACCACCACCTACAAAAGCATTTTGCCAAAAAAATTCAAACTGGAATTTAATTTAGCCTCTAGGTCCAACTACCAAGTTATAGAAAATACAGAGAGAGGAGTACTTTTTAAATGACACCACAGGGCTTCCCTGGTGGCGCAGTGGTTAAGAATTCACCTGCCAATGCAGGGGACACAGGTTTGAGCCCTGGTCCGGGAAGATCCCACATGCCTCGGAGCAGCTAAGCCCGTGCGCCACAACTACTGAGCCCACATGCCACAACTACTGAAGCCCGCACGCCTAGAGCCCGTGCTCTGCAACAAGAGAAGCCACCGCAATGAGAAGCCCGTGCACTGCAACGAAGAGCCGCCCCCACTCGCTGCAGCTAGAGAAAGCCCGCACGCAGCAACAAAGACCCAACGCAGCCAAAAATAAATAAATAGGTAAATAAATGTATATTAAAAAAAAAAAAAGACGACACCACAGGGTCACAATCAGCAAAATGCAGACTGTGGGAAACTCTACAAGAAAAATACCCAGTTCCTTCAACATATAAATTATAAGGTGGGACAAAAAAAAGAGAGATGGAGGCGAAATCTATATATTAAAAGAGATATTTTAATCAATTATAATGTGTAGTCCTTATTTGCTTCCTGATTTTAATAAACACACTAAAAAGATTTAAAAATTCTATTTAAGAGGCAACTAGAAACTCATATACTGATTGGATACTTGATGATACTAATGAATTATTAATTTGTTTTTTTAGGTGGTATAATGGCATTATACTTTTATTTTTATTTTTTAAAAAGCCCTCATATACCAATGTTCTGAAATATTTACAGATGAAATGACATGATGTCTGAGATTTCCTTCAAAAGAACATGAGAGGTAGCAAGTTGGGTGGGAATACAGATGAAATAAGATTTGCCATGAGTTGATAACTGTTGAAGCTGGGTGACAGATACATAGGCAATGTTCCATGTACTTTTGTACATGTTTGAAATTTTCCATAATAAAAAGTTTAAAAAAGTGCTTGCTTCGGCAGCACATATACTGAAATTGGAACGAAACAGAGAAGATTAGTACGGCCCCTGCACAAGGATGACACGTAAATTCATGAAGCATTCCATATTAAAAAAAAAAAAAGTTTAAAAAAATAACTGGTCCACAATTGGTATTTAATAAATAACAATTTTAATCATTATTATTAGTTGACTGAACAAATATTTGCCAAATGAATGAGTTCAGACATAGGTAAGACTGAATCATTCATCAGCAAATATGAAACACAATTATGAAGAAAATATAAAATCTAAGAACTTTTATATTATCAGCACCAGTTATAAGAATGGAGCTCACTCGCCCAGGGCCTGGGAGAATGAATGAGCCAATAATCTCTCTTGATAAGTCAGGGAAAGAGGTTTGGGCAGCTGAAACAAAAAGTGAAAAGCCAGTAAATCAGCAAAATTGTGGGATGAGATAAGGCAAAATGAAGTAGAAAACAGTGCCAGAAGAATAAAACCAAATGAAATATGTTGAAAAAACATAACATAGCAGATATGATGTCCAGCTCCAATATTCTATAAGTACACATGACAGAAGTTTCCACATACAAGTAGGACTGGAATACATTTAGCAAATACAAGGCAAATGACAAAGATGATAAATTAAAATGATAAAACATATTTTAAACAAAGAAGCCAAATAAAGCTAATATACTACTGTGGTCTTTCTCTGAGCAAAGCAGAAGCCACATGGGATAACCTCACAGTAATATTTGGGGAACTCAATCTGGAGGAAGTGGGTAAAGATAAAAGAACCAAAAGCAAATAAACTCAAAACTCTCAAAGGGAATATTCTTATCTTACCTAAAATCTTATTGAAAAAGAGTCTCCAAATGTTTAGGAAGCTGCTTTGTGGGCACAGGGGACGAGAAATAAATGCTCAAAGGAGCACTGCTTTTAAACCATGGCACAGCCTGTGGGTACAACTTTCTCCCTTAAGGAGGTACCAGTCATCCCTCAGCAAACACTAACAAACTGCCTCCTAAGGCTGTCTCACTTTTTTAACTATTTATACGTACTTCCATTGTGCTTCCTACAAGCTCATGTTGATCCCAATCAGATGGTTCTGAATTTTGGCTCAGGTTTTACTTTGTTCTTAATGGCTTATTCAGGCGTCTATTTATGTTCCTCCACAGGTTAGCTCTGCTGCCTTCTATTCCAGGTTGGAATACAAGCTGATGTGAAGCCAGGATTTCAGGTGCCACTGGTATAGGAGAAACCAAGTGGAGACAGCAAAGAGAGCAGAGACTTGCTAGCCAAAGTCACAGCTTGAGAAGAAAGCTCAGAGGTAGGACTGTATATAAAGGATGCCGTGTAAATGATGTGAAAACAAAGGGGTAAGGGAGGAATAGAAATTAGACTGTGCAGAATGACTTAATGAGGATTCTGATCCTAGGTATAAGGAGAAGCCCTAAAATAAGAAGTGATCAAAACCATAAGAAGAGGTAGTAACTTGGGAGTAAAATGTCCTTTTGGCAGTTACTTTACCCTTCATCTCATACCCTCTCCTATTTATTAATAGTTGCCCCCATTATTTGTCAAGCCTCTAAGAGTTATAGGAACTTATTTGCATGAAACTCCCAGGATCTCCAGTTCTAGGCTAGGGCAAAAATAACATTTCTAAGATTTATAGATTAGGGAGCAGAGAGTTTAGTTTATACCTCCATACTAAATTGTTAGACAGTAACTAAAACAGCTCCTGGGAAGACCACTAAACACCCTTAGCTTCTTGGTAAACCTGGCGTCTATCCCTGTGAAAGAACAGAGTTCTCATGACCCTAGTGAAATTCTCCATATCTTCCCTAAAGAAATAAGCAGCTGCACTAAAGAAAGCAACACACCCAACATTATGGTATTAGAAATCCCCACTGTAATCAGAAGCACCAAAGCCTACTTGGGTGGAAGCATAGAAGGACAAAAAGGAGGCCAAAAAGTGAAAGGAAATGCCTATATACATTGCACTGGAGGCCCTGGCCAGGGCAATAAGACAATAAAAAGAAATAAAAGGCATTAAGATTAGAAAGGAAGATATAATACTGTTTTTATTTGCAGGCAACATGATGATGTGTATAGAAAATCCTAAAGAATCTACAATTTAAGAGAGTCACAGGGCACAAGGTCAATATACAAAAAAACAGTTGTATGGCTATATACAAGCAATAAACAATTAGAAAATAGAATAAAAAATACTAGTTACAATATCATTACATTGAAATGAAATAGGAATAAAATTACTGAAAGATGTTCAAAACCTCTATACTGAAAATTATAAAAACATTACTGAGAGAAATTACAGAAAACCTAAATAAATAGATGTTCAAGGATTGGAAGATTCAATATTAAGATGTCAATTCTCCCCAAATTGACCTATAGATTCAATGCAATTCCAATCAAAATCCCAGAAAGCTTTTTTGTAAAAACTGGCAAACTAATTCTAAAATTTATATGGAAATGCAAAGGACCTAGAATAACCAAGGCAATTTTAAGGAAAAGGAAATCCAAAGGACCTAGAATAGCCAAGGCAATCTTCAGGAAAAGGAACAAAGTTGGCAGATTTATAGTACCTGATTTCTAGACTTACTTTATAAAGTTAAAAATAATCAAGACTTTATTAAATGTGGTATGGAAAGTAGAGACAAAAAGACCAACGGAACGAAGTAGAGAGAACAGAAATAGCACACACAGGGACTTCCCTGGTGATGCAGTGATTAAGAATCCACCTGCCAATGCCGGGGACACAGGTTCAATCCCTAGTCCGGGAAGATCTCACATGCTGCAGAGCAACTAAGCCCATGCACCACAACTACTGAGCCTGTGCTCTAAAGCCCACGAGCCACAACTACTGAGCCCGTGGGCCACAACTACTGAAGCCTGCTTGCCTAGAGCCCATGCTCTGCAACAAGAGAAGCCACTGCAATGAGAAGCTCACACACCGCAACGAAGACCAAAAAAACAGAGCCAAAAATAAATAAATTAAATATAAATAAATTTTAAAAAAGAAAAAAGAAATAGCACACACATAATCGGTCAAATGATTTTCAACTAAGGCATCAGAGCAATTCAACGGGGAAAGGCAAGTCTTTTTAACAAATGATGCTGGGACAACTGAATATTCATACAGAAAAAAGTAAACCTTTATTCCTTTACTTTTAGAAGTAAATACAAAAGAGTATCTTTATAAGCTTGGGGTAAGCAAAGATTTCTTAGGACACAAAAAGTGCTAACCATAAAAGAAAAAATCAGTAATCTGGATTTCATCAACATTTAAAACTTCTGGTCATCAAAGTCACCATTAAAAATGTAAAAAGGCAAGCCACAGACTGGCAGAAAACATTCACAACGCATATCTGACAAAAGGCTTGCATCTATAATATATAAAGAATTTCTATAATCAATAATAACAAGGCAAACAACTCAAAAAAAAGGCAAATGCCTTGAACAGACATTCCATGAAGATATACAAATGGTTAATAATCACATGAAAAGGTGATCAGCATCATTATTATCAAGGAAATGCAAATTAAAACCACAATGAGATAGTGCTACGTAACACACACTAGAATGGTTAAAATTAAGAAGACTGACAATACCAAGTGTTGATGAAGATGTGAAGCAAGTGCAGTTCTTATACATTGCTGATGAAGTGTAAAATGTACAACCACTTAGAAAACTATTTGGCAGTTTGCAATAAAGTAAACCCTATAACCTATAATATTTTTACAAAAAGACCTGCAGAACAATGTTCGTAACTGCTTTATTCATAGTATCTAAAAATTAGAAACAATCCAAATGACCATCAACAGAAAAATGGGTAAATAGGGGTATATTTATTCAATGGAATACTACTCAGCAATAAACAAGAACAAACCAGTTATACCTGCAATCATATGAATGAATTTGAAAAATATTATGTTGAACAAAAGAAACCAGAATAAAATTATATAATTTCATTTATACCTAGTTCATGAACAAGCAAAATTAATATATGGTGATAGAAATCAGAACAGCAGTTGACTCTAAAGGTGCAGGATTGACTAAAATAAAGCACAAAGGAACTTTGAGAGGTGATGAAAATGTTCTAGATTTGGATAATGATAACCTGGGTATATATAATTGTCAAAACTCACTGAACTATATAATTAATAACTGTGTGTTTTACTGTGTGTAAATTATTCCCCAATAAAGGGAAGGAAAGGCCGTGTACATATATGCATTAATTTTTTGTTCTTTAGTGCATAGGTAGGTTGAAAATAATAATACATCTGTTTGCAGTCACTAGAAATAGTAGGAGAAATTTTGCCCCCCAACTCAAGTAAGATAGCAACATTATCACACAGAATGAATTTTTTCCAAAGGACATCAATTTTAGAACAACTGACAGTGGATCTTTCTCACTTTATGGGCCACAGGCCACTGGGGAGACTGTACCCTCATATCCATAGACCCGTGTTAATTTCTTAATCAAAGGAGACTAAACATTCAAATATTATCATGTGGGGGAGCTGAAATTTTTGAAAGTTTCTTCGTACTTCTTTCCAGTCGATCTCTCATCTGCAGAGTCAACTGCTGGTCTGATTTCTATTACTATATATTAGTTTTGCTTATTCATGAACTTTATATAAATGGAATCTTTTGAAGTATATCTGAAGTATATCTTTTTTATAAAGATGTACTATGACTGAAAAATATTGGAAACTAGTGACTGTAACAACTGTCTAAATCTTCACTAGTAACCAAACTAAAAAGCAGTTGAAACATGGGCAAGAAAGTATGTGATGCAAGAATATATTTTTTAAAAAGCACTGTAGGGAGTTCCCTGGCAGTGCAGTGGTTAAGAATCCGCCTGCCAAGGCAGGGGACACGGGTTAGATCCCCTGTTCTGGAAGATCCCACGTGCCGCGGAGCAACTAAGCCCGTGCACCACAACTACTGAGCCTGCGCTCTAGAGCCCAAGAGCCACAGCTACTGAGCCCACGTGCCTAAAGCCCATGCTCTGCAACAAGAGAAGCCACTGCAATGAGAAGCCCTCGCACCGCAATGAAGAGTAGCCCCCGCTCGCCACAACTAGAGAAAAGCCTGCACGCAGCAGCAAAGGCCCAATGGAGCCAAAATAAATAAATAAATAAAACAAAATAAAAAATTAAAAAAAAAATGCACTGTAAACTGCAATGCATTGGGAAAACATAAGATGATATTTATCTTCAATGAACAATAAAAATCAAGAAATAGTTTTTCACCTTAAGTTTCTGATATATGTGGCGCAGAGAATCTGCAGTTCCCATGTCAGCTTCATCAGGAATACACACAATATCTAGCTTCATTTTCATCTTGAAGTCTGCACATAGAGCCTTTTGGACATCTCTGGTTGTAATGACAATGACTTCTATAGCATGAAAGAAAAAAAGAAGGAAAAATGCAAAAACTCTCATTCATTTAGACAATGGTTACACTTTTTCAATTAGATTTGGTCTGTTTCTAGATTTAGTAATAACAGCTGATATTATTGAGACTTTTCAATGTATTTTACGTGCATTCTCTCAGTTAATTCTTACAGCAATCTCATTTTACAAATGAGAAAACTTGGAGTAAAAGAGATGAAGTGACTTTGTTCAGGGTACTAAAACTAGTAAATGAGATCTAAGATAAAACTCGCGTCTGTATGATTAGAGCCCACACTTTAACTAATACATAACACACTACTTCTTCCTGATGTAAAGAATTTAGAAGAGCATTTATCAAAGCATATACAAATAGGATCACATTTTAACTCTTCATTCACTCCAAAGAAAGAGCTATCACCACTCTCCATCAGACAGCCATCAGTGCTTCACTGAGGATCACAAGGAACCCAGTAACAGGCAGTTTCCACGTAATAGATGCCTTCACCTTAACCATGTAGCTATCAATTAATGACAGAAAACTTGGGGTTTTGTCATGGATCTTTGGCAGGGTAATGTAATCCACTGCAATATAACATGTGTTGCTGATATCTGAAGATCAGATTTTAGCATCTCTAAAGTGTAACAATTTCCACTACTTGTTCCATGATAGTGCTCAATTATCTCTCCCTTTCACTATAATCATTCTCTTTTCTATTTTCTTCCCTTCTTTCTCCCTCTTTCTTTTTCAAATCATTTAACCTTCCTTCTTTCCTTCTCTCTTTCTTCCTTTCCCCATTTAGCTTTCTTTCAGTCATTAACTCACTCATTCAACCAATCAGTACAAATACATTTAATATGTAAAGGACAAATAGGCACTGAGAATTCAGAAATGAACTAAACATGGTCCCTATTCTTAAGAAACATAACATGGAAAAATTAGACATGGAAATGATTAATTAAGGAAGGCTTCATGGAAGGGATCGCCTCTGAGGCAGGCCATGATGAATTCAAGTCCAACAAAAATTTCTTTATTACATACTGTACATAAAATGCTGATGTTACAAAGATGAATTAGACACAGTACCTGCTCTCAGGGAGATCAGTCTCCCATGCCACTAACTACAGCATAAAGCAGGCCTTGAGAGGTACTGAGATAGAAAAACAAAGTGTGATGAAAGCATGAAAAACAAAGTGTGATGAAAGCATAAAGCTCTGATTAAAACTGTTTGTGATTTCAAAGAGAAGGTGACATTTCCATAGGTTGGAGAGGACATTTTAGGTAGAATGAAGGGAGTAACTATAAATACGGGACAGTCAGTCTCATAATTGGACCAGAACTCTTCCGTATGGAGAGACACTAATGCTAAGCAGGGCTATGTTAACTTCCCTAAAATCACAAACAATATGAACAGAGTGAACATAGAGTTTACTGTTCAACTCCAGAATCCCATGTTTAGGAGACATTCTCCAAATTCTGACTGAGCCTCACTGAGAAGGAATTTTCTATATACCACAAAAGGCCATCACAGAGCATAACTAAAGATATATAGCAAAAGTAAAAAGAAAAAAAAAAGTTATAGATGACAAATCCATAAGAACTTACTAAAGGGAAGTAGTATATTTAAAAGTGTATTAAGATGTGTCCTTCACCTGTGAGATTGAGATCTAAAAAGAAAATTTTTTCTAAAACACATCTCTTTGGGACTTCCCTGGTGGCACAGTGGTTAAGACTCCAAGCTCCCAATGCAGGGGGCCCAGGTTCGACTCCTGGTCAGGGAACTAGATCCCCCATGCATGCCACAACTAAGAGTTCACATTCGCATGCCACAACTAAGGAGCCTGTGAGCCACAACTAAGACCCAGCACAACCGAATAAATATTTTTATTTTATTTTATTTTTTTAAAATAAATATTTTAAAAAAAGTTTTTTAATTAAAAAAATTAAAAAAGTAAAACACATCTCTTAATGTCAATGTCATACAGACTACTGCAAAGAAGTGTTCATGGGTCTGTCTCAAGAAGGTATGAGTGGAATAAACACTGGATCACAACCCTGGGGCCCAGGATCTGGCACCACCTCCATCTGGTATTCTGATTTGCTATATCTAACTATAGGACACCTCAAACTCATTGTAGCCAAAGCCAAACTCATTGTCTTCGCTCAAACCTGTTCCTTGGGAAGCAACCTAAATGTCCTTCAACAGAGGAATGGATAAAGAAGATGTGGTACATACATACAATGGAATATTACTCAGCCATAAATAGGAACGAAATTGTGCCATTTGCAGAGATGTGGATAGACCCAGAGACTGTCATATAGAGTGAAGTAAGTCAGAAAGAGAAAAACAAATGTCATATAATATCGCTTATATGTGGAATCTAGAAAAATGATACAGATGAACTTACACACAAAGCAGAAATAGAGACACAGATGTAAAGAACAAACGTATGGATACCAAGGGGGGAAGGGGGGGGTGGGATGAATTGGGAAATTGGGATTGACATATATACACTACTATGCATAAAATAGAAAACTAATGAGAACCTACTGTACAGCACAGGGAACCCTACTCAATGCTCTGTGGTGACCTAAATGGGAAGGAAATCCAAAAAAGAGGGGATATATGTATACATATAGCTGATTCACTTTGCTGTACAGCAGAAACTAACACAACATTGTAAAGCAACTATATTCCAATAAAAATTAATTTAAAAAAATAAAATAAAAGTCACCTGAAATGAAAAACAAAAAACCTGTTCCTTGTCCCATATTCCCTTTCCTATTATTGGCATCACCATCCACCTAGTTACCCAAGCAAAAAGTAGAAGGAACTCTTCCCTTTCTTTCTGCTACCCATCCCCATTAATCAACAACTTTTTCAGATGGTCCTTCTTCTCCATCCTTAGTGCTAATGCCTTAGTTCAGACCCTCTTCATTGCTAGTGTGGACTTTTGTAACAATCTCCTAATTTGTCTCCCTGCTTATAGTCTTAACTCCTCCACAATGATTCTTCATAAAGCTTCCAAAGCAATTTTTAAAAAAATCTGAGTTGTCAAATTTATCACCATAAAGTTGTTCACAATATTTACTTATTATCTTTTTTGTTTGTTTTTTTGGCTGCACTGAATGGCTGTGGTATCTCAGTTCCCAGACCAGGGATTGAACCTGGGCCACGGCAGTGAAAGTGCCAAATCCTAACCATTAGACCACGAGGTAACTCCTCTGCTCATTATCGTTTTAATGTCTGTAGGATCTGTAGTGATGTCCCCTCTCTCATTCCTGTTATTAGTAATTTGTGTTTTCTCTCCTTTTTCTGATCAGTCTAACTAAAGGTTTAATAATTTTATTGGGGCTTCCCTGGTGGCGCAGTGGTTGAGAGTCTGCCTGACAATGCAGGGGACACGGGTTCGAGCCCTGGTCTGGGAAGATCCCACATGCCGCAGAGCAACTGGGCCCGTGAGCCATAATTACTGAGCCTGAGCGTCTGGAGCCTGTGCTCCGCAACAAGAGAGGCCGCGATAGTGAGAGGCCCGCGCACCGCGATGAAGAGTGGCCCCCGCTTGCCGCAACTAGAGAAAGCCCTCGCACAGAAACAAAGACCCAACACAGCCATAAATAAATAAATTTAAAAAAATAATAATAATTTTATTGATTTTTTTTCAAAAAAAACCCCCATCTTCTGGTTTTACTGATTTTCTCTAACACTTTTGGTTTCTATTTCATTTATTTCTGCTCTTATTATTTTTATCTCCTTTTTTCTCCTTATTTGGGTTTCATTTGCTCCTCTTTCTCCAGTTTGTCAAAGTAGAAGCTTAGATGATAATTTGAGACATTTTTTACTTTTCTAACAGAGTGCTTAATGCTAAAAAAATTTTCTCTAATCATTGCTTTAGCTATATGCCTCAAATTTTAATACACTGAATTTTCATTTTCAGTAAGTTCAAAATATTTTCTAATTTCCCTTGTGGTCAGATGGCCAAAAAGCACATGAAAAGATGCTCAACATCACTAATTATTAGAGAAATGCCAATCAAAACTACAGTGAGGTATCACCTCACGCTGGTCAGAATGGCCATCATCAAAAAATCTACAAACAATAGATGCTGGAGAGGGTGTGGAGAAAAGGGAACCCTCCTACACTGCTGATGGGAATGTAAATTGATACAGCCACTATGGAGAACAGTATGGAAGTTCCTTAAAAAACAAAATAGAACTATTATATGACCCAGCAATCCCACTCCTAGGCATATACTTGGAGAAAACAATAATTTGAAAAGATACATGCACCCCAATGTTCACTGCAGCACTATGTACAATAGCCAGGACATGGAAGCAACCTAAATGTCCGTCAACAGAGGAATGGATAAAGAAGATGTGGTACATATATACAATGGAATATTACTCAGCCATAAAAAAGAACAAAATAATGCCATTTGCAGCAACGTGGTTGGACCTAGAGATTGTCATACTGAGTGAAGTCAGACACAGAAAGACAAATATCATGTGATATCACTTATATGTGGAATCTAAAAAAAGGGTACGAATGAACTTAGTTACAAAACAGAAGTAGAGTCACAGATGTAGAAAACCAAGGGGATAGGGGGGGTAAAATTGGGAGACTGGGATTGACATAGACACACTACTATATATAAAATAGATAACTAATAAGAACCTACTGTATAACACAGGGAACTCCTCAATTCTCTGTAGTGGCCTATATGGGAAAAGAAACTAAAAAAAAGAATGGATATATGTATAACTGATTCACTTTGCTGTACACCTGAAACTAACACAACATTGTAAATCAACTATACTACAATAAAAATTGAAAAAAAAAAACCTTCCCTTGTGGTTTCTTCTTTGGGTTATGTAGAAATATGTGGTTTAATTTCCAAATACTTAGGGATTCTCTTGATACCTCTCTGTTATTGATTTCTAATTTAACTCTACTGTGGTCAGAGAATATATTTTGTATGATTTTAATCTTTATAAATTTATTGAGACCTGTTTTATTTTTAAAAATATGGTCTATCTTGGTAAAGGTTCTTAGCACTTGAGAAGGATGTGCATTCTCCTTTACTGGGTGGAATGTTCTATAAACGTCAATTAGGTCAAACTGTAGAAAATCCTAAGGAATCTACAAAAAGCTACAAGAATTAATAATAAGTGTATTTAGCAAAGTTACAGGATGCAAGGTCAGCATAAAGAAACTATTTTTATGTACTAGCAACAAACTTCTGGAAATTGGAATAATTACCATTTATGATAACATCAAAAATATCAACTTAGAAATAAATCTAACAAAATATGTGTAAGTCCTATACACTGAAAACTATAAAACACTGTTGAGAGAAATTACAAAAGACCTAAATAAATGGAGAGATATACCACGCTCCTGGGTCAGAAGACTCAATATTATTACAATGTGAATTCTCTTCCTACTGATCTATGGATTCAATTCAATCTCAATCAAAATTAAAGCAACCCTGGGGCTTCCTTGGTGGCGCAGTGGTTGAGAGTCTGCCTGCCGATGCAGGGGACACGGGTTCGAGCCCTGGTCTGGGAGGATCCCACATGCCGCGGAGCAACTAGGCCCGTGAGCCACAACTACTAAGCCTGCGCATCTGGAGCCTGTGCTCTGCAACAAGAGAGGCCGTGATAGTGAGAGGCCCGTGCACCGTGATGAAGAGTGGCCCCCGCTTGCCACAACTAGAGAAAGCCCTTGCACAGAAATGAAGACCCAACACAGCCAAAAATAAATAAATAAATAAATTAATTAAAAAGAAAAATATTCCTTTAAAAAAAAAAAAAGAAAATTAAAGCAACCTTTTTGTAGAAATTGATAAGCTGATTCTAAAATTTATATAAAGAGGCAAAGGACTTAGAATAATTAAAACATTAATTTAACCATATTAAACCTCGGTTTAAGCCTTTCACTGGTTCCCCACTGCTTTCAGGAAAAAAAATCTAAATTCCTCAGCATGCAATACAAGGCCCTTCATAGCATGATCCCTGTTTATTTCTCTCATTACATCTACTCCTCCCCCTTACACTTGATATTACAGCCAAATAAAATGAAAAGTAGCTGCCAGAACATGCTGTGCTGATCATGACTCTATCTCTGCATACATTATTACTTCTGTATGGAATGCTCTCTCCACGCTGGTAGGCCTGGTAATCTACTTTTCAAGACTCAATTCAAGGGTCAGCTACTCTGTAAGCCTTCTCTGAATCCCTCAAGTAGAAACAGCAACTTCCTTATAACAAGCACTTATAATATGCCTCTGTTATAACATTTATCACATTACACAATGATAATCTGTTTACATGTGTATCTTTCCAATAGACTTTAAGGTTCTAGAAATCAGGGTCTGAGTTAATATTTTCAATTCTGTACCCTAGTGCTTAATATAGTACCTGGCACATACAGGTTCTCAGTAAGTACTGATTATGAGGCACTTGTATTCCTCATATTATGTTCTGACATCCTTCCAGGGTTCATCTTAGATCACTGTGGAGACTAGCTCTAAAAAAGTAACACTTAGCACTATCTTCTCAACCTTTTTCACACAGCGATAGAGTACTCCTGAATTCCTAATTTAAAGAGGCCAGTCTCCAGCCAACATTGAGTCCTAGTCTTCTTTCATTCGTCCTGTCTCACCCTCATAAAACTGACAAATCACTGGGATCAAACACCCTAAAAGTTTTATGAGTACATCTCATTGCCATAACTCACCTTCAAATCCAACACGTTCAAGCAGGTTCAATGGGTACCAAATTAAAGGTTTGTTCCCAACTGGAAGCAGAGGTTTGGGAATACCGGAAGTCAAGTCTGTCATCCGAGATCCCCCTCCAACTGCCATTACTACTGCTTGAAATTCCATTTTTACAAACTGCAATCACAGAAAAAAACAAGAGAAAAAGAAGTAACAAAAATCAAAGTACACACAGTATTAATCCTATTTTTAGTTAGGTTATTGATATCCACTTATGACAAATACATCATTTCCAACTCCAATAACCAGAATAAGAAAGACTCCTTAGCTGCAGTATAAACATCACATTTATCCTATTCTCTTACTCACGGATATATACTCTGAGCTCCAGCCTGGGGAGATGGGCTGGAGGAGGGATATGAATTAAGAAAAAAAAAAATCTGGCCCTTGTTCTTGAGTTGCTCACAATTAAGTGAAGACAAATAGAGTGAATTACAATATATTATCATTAATGCATGATACATCCAAGATGCAGTAGGCAAATATAGTGACGCTAACACCTAAGTCTTCCTAGAAAAGATGGAAGGTTTTACAGGAAAGTAATGCTTGAGCTGACTCTTAAAGGAGTAAGAGTTTACCAAGTTGGCTTCTGATATGTGAGTTCATATTCCTTGAAAAAAATTTTAAACTTCTGACTAGAATTAACAGCACAAATACAAGCACATTAGATCTCTGAAAAGTGTGAAATGACTTAAGATTCTTCTAATAATCCAGCCATTTGCTCCCATTTTCTCCTTACCCCCAACTTGAAAGATACCACTATAAACACAAAGGTAGGCTTGTATCTTAACCTAGATTTGCAGAGCCCAATTGCAGAAACAAACCAAATTAATTCCTTTTTTTCACACTCAAGGTAATAAATGAACCTGTTTGACATTCAAAAAAATCTCTTTACAGCAGCTACCACAGAAGAGAGGCAAAATAAAAGATCATAAATCAAAACCTCAACAAAATACTAGCAAACAGAATCCAACAGCACATTAAAAAGATCATACACCATGATCAAGTGGGATTTATACCAGGAATGTAAGGATTCTTCAGTATACGCAAATCAATGAATGTGATAAACCATATTAACAAATTAAAGGAGAAAAACCATACAATCATCTCAATAGATGCAGAAAAAGCTTTTGACAAAATTCAACACCCATTTATGATAAAAACCCTCCAGAAAGTAGGCACAGAGGGAACTTACCTCAATATAATAAAGGCCGTATATGACAAACCCACAGCCAACATCGTTCTCAATGGTGAGAAACTGAAATCATTTCCACTAAGATCAGGAACAAGACACGGTTGCCCACTCTCACCACTATTATTCAACATAGTTTTGGAAGTTTTAGCCACAGCAATCAGAGAAGAAAAAGAAATAAAAGGAATCCAACTCAGAAAAGAAGAAGTAAAATTGTCACTGTTTGCAGATGACATGACACTATACAAAGAGAATCCTAAAGATGCTACCAGAAAACTACTAGAGCTAATCAATAAATTTGGTAAAGTAGCAGGATACAAAATGAATGCACAGAAATCTCTTGCATTTCTATACACAAATGATGAAAAATCTGAAAGAGAAATTAAGGAAACACTCCCATTTACCATTACAACAAAAAGAATAAAATACCTAGGAATAAACCTACCTAAGGAAAAAAAAGACCTGTATGCAGAAAACTATAAGACACTGATGAAAAAAATTAAAGATGATACAAAACAGATGGAGAGATATACCATGTTCTTGGATTAGAAGAATCAACATTGTGAAAATGACTATACTACCCAAAGCAATCTACAGATTCAATGCAATCCCTATCAAACTACCACTGGTATTTTTCACAGAACTAGAACAAAAAATTTCACAATTTGTATGGAAACACAAAAGATCCCAAACAGCCAAAGCAATCTTGAGAAAGAAAAACGGAGCTGGAGGAATCAGGCTCCCTGACTTCAGACTATACTACAAACCTACAGTAATCAAGACAGTATGGTACTGGCACAAAAACAGAAATATAGATCAATGGAAGAGGATAAAAAGCCCAGAGATAAACCTACGCACATATGGTCACCTTATTTTTGATAAAGGAGGCAAGGATATACACTGGAGAAAAGACAGTCTCTTCAATAAGTGGTGCTGGGAAAACTGGACAGCTACATGTAAAAGAATGAAATTAGAACACTCCCTAACACCATACACAAAAATAAACTCAAAATGGATTAAAGACCTAAATGTAAGACCGGACACCATAAAACTCTTAGAGGAAAACATAGGCAGAACACTCCATGACATAAATCACAGCAAGATCCTTTTTGACCCAGCTCCTAGAGAAACGGAAATAAAAACAAAAGTAAACAAATGGGACCTAATGAAACGTAAAAGCTTTTGCACAGCAAAGGAAACCATAAACAAGACGAAAAGACAACCCTCAGAATGGGAGAAAATATTTGCCAATGAAGCAACTGACAAAGGATTAATCTCCAAAATATACAAGCAGCTCATGCAGCTCAATATCAAAAAAAACAAACAATCCAATCCAAAAATGGGCAGAAGACCTAAATAGACATTTCTCCAAAGAAGATATACAGATTGCCCACAAACACATGAAAGAATGCTCAACATCACTAATCATCAGAGAAATGCAAATCAAAACTTTAATGAGATATCATCTCACACCAGTCAGAATGGCCATCATCAAAAAATCTACAAACAATAAGTGCTGGAGAGGGTGTGGAGAAAAGGGAACTCTCTTGCACTGTTGGTGGGAATGTAAATTGATACAGCCACTATGGAGAACAGTATGGAGGTTCCTCAAAAAACTAAAAGTAGAACTACCATACGACCCAGCAATCCCACTACTGGGCATATACCCTGAGAAAACCATAATTCAGAAAGAGTCATGGGGGCTTCCCTGGTGGCGCAGTGGTTGAGAGTCTGCCTGCCAATGCAGGGGACATGGGTTCGAGCCCTGGTCTGGGAGGATCCCACATGCCGCGGAGCAACTGGGCCCGTGAGCCACAACTACTGAGCCTGCGCATCTGGAGCCTGTGCTCCACAACGAGAGGCCGCGACAGTGAGAGGCCCGTGCACCGCGATGAAGAGTGGCCCCCGCTCGCTGCAATTGGAGAAAGCCCTCGCACAGAAATGAATACCCAAAACAGCCAAATAAATAAATAAATAAAAAGAGTCATGTACCACAATGTTCATTGCAGCTCTATCTACAATAGCCAGGACATGGAAGCAACCTAAGTGCCCATCGACAGATGAATGGATAAAGAAGATGGGGCACATATATACAATGGAATATTACTCAGCCATAAAAAGAGACGAAATTGAGTTATTTGTAGTGAGGTGGATGGACCTAGAGTCTGTCATACAGAGTGAAGTAAGTCAGAAAGAGAAAAACAAATACTGTATGCTAACACATATATATGGAGTCTAAAAAAAAAGGTTCTAAAGAACCTAGGGGAAGGACAGGAATAAACACGCAGTCATAGAGAATGGAGTTGACACGGGGAGGGGGAAGGGTAAGCTGGGACGAAGTGAGAGAGTGGCATGGACATATATACACTACCAAATGTAAAACAGATAGCTAGTGGGAAGCAGCCGCATAGCACAGTGAGATCAGCTCGGTGCTTTGTGTCCACCTAGAGGGGTGGGATAGGGAGGGTGGGAGGGAGACGCAAGAGGGAGGAATATGGGGATATATGTGTATGTATAGCTGATTCACTTTGTTATACAGCAGAAACTAACACACCATTGTCAAGCAATTATACTCCAATAAAGATGTTAAAAAAGAAATCACAAATCCTTATTGATTTAAAATAAAAGTACTCTTTGACTTACAACAAATGATGTAACCTTTTAAAAACAAGTGTGAAATTCAATGTTTAGGAAAAAAATCATTTAACTCCAAACTGGCAAATAATGTTGCACCTTTACCATAATTGTGATCAGTCCTGTGCTCCTCACATCAGTATCTGATCTGCAACACTCACACCCTGTACACCCAAGCACAAAGTGAAGGCTCTTGCACAACATCCACAACTTAAAGATATGGTAATTTCAATTCCAGCAGGCACTGCCTCAGATTGGAATTTAACTTCAATCTGGCGCTGTATAACTCCCATAACATCTGATGTTACGTTGAAAAGAGCTCTGGACCCCTAAGGGTCAAAAGACCTTAGTCTGAGTTCTGGTTCTGCCACTTACAGGTGAGGTAACAAGGGGCCTGACATTTAAAACTCTCAGCATCCTCAGTTTCTAGAAGGGAGACTGGTGGTTAAGTTCACAGGCCCTCAAGCTAGACTGCCTGGGTCTGAATTCTAGTTCTACCATGAATTAGCTGTGTGATCCAGGGCAAGCTACATAACTTCTCCAAGCTTCAGTCTTAATTTTCTAAGATGAGAATAATTACAGGTTCTACTTCACAGAGATTTATGAATATTAAATGAGTTAATCTATGTAAAGCACACATAATAATGTCAATCCCATGACAAGCATTATGTGTTTGATATTCGACAGGTCATGGAAGCCTTCTGTGCCAGCTGAACCATAATTCTGGTCCCTGTATTGCTATTCTTGCTTCCTAGGTTGCATTTCTCCTGTGCCTAGTATTTAATCACCTTCTAGACTTTTAAGACTCAGTTCAAGAACCACCTTGCCTAAAAAGCCATTCCTATCCGTTCCCACCCTCCTGGAGAAGTAACTCTTTTCTTAAGTGCCTTCACTCTACTATGTACAGATCATCTCTACCTTTACAGGCTGTATTGCGCATTTATTTAAATGTCTATTTCCTATGAGTTCCTTGACTGTCGCTGCTGTATCCCCAGTACTTGACACAACTCCCGTCAGATGCTAGGCACTCAATCAGTGCGCTGTGGAATGAGCATCTGTGAACCTCACAACAACCCCGTGGTAAGACTCAAGCTCAAACATTAGAACCCAGGTCACTAGGTTCACAGAGGTTCCTGCTCTCAATGAGGCTCTGGGTGATAAGCATGAACATAACTATCCATGATACCAGGCAGCCTGTCAAATGTCTCAGTGTCACTACCACGACTCTGGGTGATGGGAATCAAGGCAAAGACTCGTTAGCCACTCAAGTTTTAGAGGGGGTGTTCATGGCATCCCAGACCTGCCTCGGTCATAGCACTCACTGCCTTCTCCTTTTGTAAACTGGTAAGATAAAACACCGTTATCATAACTGATCTCTCAGCCAGACCTTATTGTATTTCACTGTCTTGCACCCAAACAACCAAAAACAGAATAAATGAACGAAGAACTTAAGTGTAAAGGACTAGGCACTGTGCTCAGGGCGTCTGGTCCTGGGTCTGGTGCTCACTCGCTGTGACTTCTAGCAGATCCTCCCCTCCCTGAAACTCAGTTTCCCCATCTGTTGCACGAGGTGGCTGGCTCGGATTCTCCCCGAGCTTCCTTCTAGTTCGGGCACTTGGCTCCGCGGCCGGGTCGGGCAGGCACTCGAGCTGGCGACTCAGACTCTGCACCCCCGCCAGCCGCTCAGGCCCTCCTTAACCAGGCCCGAGGAGCCCGCCTCCCTCCGGTGCAGCGAGGCCCGGCGGCCTCCACCGCGCGGCTCACCCCGCCAAACAGCTCGTGCGCGGCCTGGCAGCGCACCAGCAGCAGCTTTACCTCAGGTCCCCGCGTGCCACAATCACTCGCTCAGGTGGCTCCCCACACCGCCGCCGACTGACAGCCCAAAGGCGCAGGCGCGCGATGGCCGGGCAGATCGATGGGACGAGCTGGGCAGGCCCGCGGAGAAGGAACGAGCACCGAGTGATAGATGCCGGCCGAGAAGGGCACGGCGGGGAGGAGGGGAGGAGGCGAGGAGGTGGGGCCGCCTGAGCCTTTTCGTTCGTTCACACATCACCAAGGCCCATTGAGCGTCCCTCACAGGGCAGGGGAGCTAGAAACAGCCTCTTCCTTCAGGCAGTTCTCCTTCTAGGACCTGGCCTCAACTGCCACTCTGCGAAAAGAGAGCTCTTTGGGAGCTGCGGTTTGGGGCTAGCCAGTGGAGAACTCACCAAGGATTGCCAAGGTTTTCTATGTCCAGTGAGGTCTAACGTGGCGACTCAGCGTTGGCTTTCTGAACCAGACTATTATGGTATGGAAAACATCCACCTGTAGCCATCAAAACAGTTGGTCGGGGGTGTGGGATTAGGGAAGATCTCATTGAGATGGTGACACTGAACAGTGGCTTGGAGAGAGTGAGTCAAATGGATATCTCGGGTAAGAGCCTTCCAAGAAGACTAGCCAGCAAGTGCAAAGGCCCTGAAGAGAGATGGCAAGTTCAAAGAACAGCAAGGAGACCAATATGGCTAAAGCGAAGTAAGCCAGGGGGAGAGTGGATGATGGCAGAGGAGGCTAGAGCGGCAATGGGGGAGAGGGTGAAGAATTCAGATCCTGTGGGTCTTGTAGGCCGTTGTGAGGACCTTGAATTATGCAGAGGAGCAGCGATATAACAGTTTTTAAAAGGATAACTTTGGTTGCTGTGTTGAGAACAGACTCCCTGGAAGCAGGGGCAACTGCACGAGAGAACCCAAACACCTGAGTCTAGACTCCAACAGCTGTGAGAGATAGTAATAAAATAATTTTTTTGTTTTAAGCAGTAAATTTTGACACAGATTGTTAAGCTACATTATCTGATTTTTTTTTTTCTTTTTCTTTTTTTTTTTTTGCTTTGCTGCATGGCTTGCAGGGATCTTACCAGGGATTGAAGCCCGGCCAGGGCAGTGAAAGCACCGAGTCCTAACCACAGGGCCACCAGGGAATTCCCTAAACTACATTAGATAGCAGGAACAATGGTCATTCTCTCACACACACATTCCTGCAATTTCCTAATCTTTTGGAAGCTTCCTCTTTTTCTATCCATCTCTTAAATCTTGAGTTGCCTTAGCTCCCTGCCAGTTAGGAGGCAGAGTCTAATTTCTGCAATAAAAATAAACGAGTCTGACTTCATTCAACATTATTTATTGCGTGCCTAATATGTGCCAACCAATATCTTAGATGCTAGATGCTGGGGATACAGCAAGCAATGAGAAAGATAGGACTTGTAATTTTCCCCAGACTTTCAGCCAGAAGAATAGGAGCTCAGCTTAGAACTTACTAAGAAAAAGTCCTGAGCCATATCCATAAAACCAGCCTATCCCTGCCCTGCCTCTCCTTCACTTTAGAATGCTGGTGATGAGTTATTGGGAAATTATTTGTTTTAACTCAAAACACTGAGTTGGTAGAAGGGAGCCGAGCCGTGAAGTGATTGATTTGGCCACAAGAGACCTGAAACTTGACTACCCTTTCCTTCTGCAGCAAGATTCTCTCTCTCCTTGGTATTAGCCCAAGCAAGCAGAAGCCTTGGGAATTATAGCATGGTTTTGAGGTAAGAACTAGTTATGAAGTAAGAACAGCATTCAACTTCATATCTGTCATCCATTTTTTAAAATTTAATTTTATTTATTTTTTATACAGCAGGTTCTTATTAGTTATCTTTTTTATACATGTTAGTGTATACATGTCAATCCCAATCTCCCAATTCATCCCACCCCCCCCACACACACACACTTTCCCCCCTTGGTGTCCATATGTTTATTCTCTACATCTGTGTCTCTATTTCTTCCTTGCAAACCAGTTCATCTGTACCATTTTTCTAGATTCCACATATATGCGTTAATATACGATATTTGTTTTTCTCTTTTTGACTTACTTCACTCTGTATGACAGTCTCTAGGTCCATCCACGTCTCTACAAATGACCCAGTTTCGTTCCTTTTTATGGCTGAATAATACTCCATTGTATATATGTACCACATCTTCTTTATCCATTCGTCTGTCGATGGGCATTTAGGTTTCTTCCATGACCTGGCTATTGTAAATAGTGCTTCAATGAACATTGGGGTGCATGTGTCTTTTTGAATTACGGTTTTCTCTGGGTATATGCCCAGTAGTGGGATTGCTGGGTCATGTGGTAATTCTATTTTTAGCTTTTTAAGGAACCTCCATACTGTTCTCCATAGTGGCTGTATCAATTTACATTCCCACCAACAGTGTAAGAGGGTTCTGTCATCCATTTTAAGTGCTCATGTTTAAACTAGCAAATGTTTTCAGGGAGCTAGAGGACTTTCTCCTCTAGTTGAGGAAAGTAGTTGAGGGATTACTTCAGTTTAAACTCACTTTAAATTATTCCCTTAGGGCAGCAGTTCTCAAACGTTTTGGTCCCTGGACCCTTTACACTCTTAAAAATTATTGGGTGTAAAGCAACTATACTCCAATAAAAATTAGTTGAAAAAAATTATTGGGGGCTTCCCTGGTGGCGCAGTGGTTAAGAATCGCCTGCCAAGGCAGGGGACACAGGTTTGAACCCTGGTCCGGGAAGATCCCACCTGCCACGGAGCAACTAAGCCCATGCACCACAACTACTGAGCCTGTGCTCTAGAGCCCATGAGCCACAACTACTGAGCCCTCATGCTGCAACTACTGAAGCCCACGCGCCTAGAGCCCGTGCTCTGCAACAAGAGAAGTCACTGCAATGAGAAGCCCATGCACCACAAGGAAGAGTAGCCCCTGCTCGCCACAACTAGAGAAAGCCCACGCGCAGCAACAAAGACCCAATGCAGCCAAAAATAAATAAATAAAACAAATTTCTAAAAAAAATAAATGATTGAGAACCCCAAAGAACTTTTGTTTGTATAGATTGTATCTGTTGATATCTACCATATTAAAAATTCAAACTGAGAAATTTTAAAAACAGTAATTCATAAAAAAATAGAAACAATTAAACCTATTACATGGTAACAGTAACATTTTAATGAAAACATAACTATGTTTCCAAAGCAAAAAAATTAGTGAGAAGAATGCAATGGTTTCATCTTTTTGCATGTCTCATTAATGTCTAGCTGAATAGAGAACAGCTGAATTTTCTCATCAGTTGTGATACGTTGTTTTGGGTGATGAAAACCCGACCTCACACAGATACATAGTTGGAAAAGGGAAAGTTATTTTAATAGCCTTTGTCAGATAATGGGGGTATTCTTCGATACTACACACCAAACTCAATAAGTGGTAGTTTGTTAAAGATTAGTTGCGATGTAGAATCATTTATATCAATGACCATTTTGTACTCTTATAATACTTGCACTTTGAATGGGCATTTTACCCATGCATGATTTTGCAACTTGACGCATTGATCATTTGTAAAATACTGGTTCACAAGGTTATGTAGATCTTCCCAATGTTGACTCATTATACAATATTTTTAAAGTCACATTTGTTAATATCACCACCAATCTCATTAGAAAAGTCCTTAAGAATGTTGGCAAGCTTGTGATGACAAATACAAGTTTCCCAGACTTCTGATTTTCTCTTGAAAGCTCAAATATTATCACTGTTAGTGGTTTTCCTTGAAATGACTGGCTTACTTCACTCATTTTGATAATTTTTTGTCCACAGTTTGTCAGTTGTTCTTTCAAGTAAATATAGTGTTTTGTGAAAAAAGCAGTAGGTCAAAAATCAAACAATGGCCCAAGTGCTTTTCTGGAGACGACTATCATACTTCTTTCATATATGCACAGAAGTTTTACATGTGTACTTCCTGTTTCATCACATAGAATATTAAAAAGATGTGTACTCAAGGACAAAGATTTAATAAAATTATTTTATTGCCTCATCACAGACATTAAGTGAAACTTATTTTGTTTTATTATTTTTTTATTTTAATTTTAATTTTTATTGCAAGTGTGTGGCAGTGAAGAATACAGTGACTATTAATACAGTTTGGTATCTCTGATTTGATTGATGCTAAAGCACCAGCAGTTTTATCCACCATTGCTTTTGTACCATCAGTGCAGATATCAGTGCAGCGAAAGAGGCAGATAGTGTTTTAGTATTATTATAAAAATAGCCTTGACCTGATAGATCCCCTGCAAGGGTCTTGGGGACTCGCTGAGGACCACGGAGCTTACTTTAAGAACTGCTGCCTCGTGGACTTCTTGCTGGCTCCCACTGCTTCTAGTCCTTACATTATGGCACTCACCACAGAGGACTGTCATCTCCTTTTTCATGTCTTCTGTATCACACTGGGAGCCCCCTGAGGACAAAGGCTGTATCTTATTTACTTCTCTCTCCACACATCCTAGCACAGGATCTGGGACATGCTAAGTAATAATATTAAACAAATTAGAAATTTCTCAGAAATTTCCCTTCATCCTCCCATTTGGTGGTAGGAAAGCTGGGCTGAGGGCCTGGGTCACTGACAACATCTCTTCTTCGAAACACTTCTTTTCACTAAGTCAATCCACATTATTAGCCCTCATGCCTAGCCTCATTCTTATTATTTACTTTTAATTATTAATTACACAGGAAGTATTTAATAAATGCTTATTGAACACAGGCTATTCCCTATAATGTGTTTCCTGTTCACATTTCTTCCCTAAGGGACATTTATGTGTATGTGTTTGTGTGTGGTGGGGAAACAGTTTAAGAAGGTCAAGCTCTAAAGTTCTCTTTAAACTATGGGAGACAAAAGAAACCTTTCAAAAGTTGGGCCTTGGCTCAGAAATACTCTTCCCACGGTCTGCAAGAGATCTCTCTTTGGGAATTTACTGGCCACATCACAATATTCATCTACTCCATCTGGCTGAAGACTTGTCAGTGGGGCAGGGAATTATTATTTTTAGAGTGCTGAGTGAAAGATAAAAGTGAAAAGAAACTCTACTTTGGCAACCACTTGCAGGTCCCAAAATATTTGTGTTTTATTTTTGTACATAAGCCCAGCAGTTTCCTAATAGATTCATGACAAGTTAGACAGCTAATGATGCTCCAGTGTTTACATAAAGAGCTTGGAAAGAAACTTCATTAACTTCATTAATATTGAAGGAATTCAATATTTCCTTTCAAGCACACAGAATTTTCATTGTTGGTGGTTTTGAAGGTCAGAATCTGGACATTTATGCTCTAAACTGATGGGCCAACTTTAAAAATAAGTGATTTAATCAATTTTAAAATTTTCTTCCTTTATTGAAAAACTTTTCAGATGGCTGATTTTCCTTGTTTTTAAATTGGAAAGTATGGTTTACTGGCCACCGTTCATTTATTTATTGAGTGACTACTATGTGCCAAGAATAGTTTTAGGCTCTTAGGATATATTAGTGAACAAAAAAGGATCCAGCCTTCATTGTAGCAGGGAGAGGCAGCATAAATTATAAGGAAGTTTAAATAATAAATGAGTAAACTGTACCATATACTAAAAGGTGATAAGTACTTTGGGAATACGAAAAAGTTAGGCAGGGAGGAGGGACAGGGAGAGGAAGAACACCATTTTGACAGCATAAAGTCTTAGAATTTTATAGAGACCTGGTTGTGCCAGGTCTTAGTTGCAGCTTGACGGCTCCTTAGCTGCAGCTCACCAGTTTAGTTGTGGCATGCAAACTCTTAGTTGCGACATGCATGTGGGATCTAGTTCCCCGACCAGGGATCAAGCCCAGGCCCCCTGCATTGGGAGCACAGAGTCTTAACCACTGCGCCACCAGGGAAATCCCTTTCCACAACTTTCTATCTAATAAATTTAGAAATAGATACAAAAGGAACAGGTGAGATCAGTAAAAATGGTGAAGTTCCTCCAAAAATTCTCTCCTCCATAAAAGCAAATTGTGAGAATCAACTTGGATCATGTCGGATGTGCATCCATGAATGAACAATCATGTCGCTTTTTAAAGTCTGTTGGTAATTAGTCACTGCTCATCTCTTATTCAGTTCGTTCACAGGCAGCAAAGAATGTAGTTGTGTTGCTTCCTTGTCTTCCAGTGATAAACCCATGTGACATTTAAAAAAAAAAAGGATAATTGAGAATTGGCCAACAAAATGAAAGTGCAGCAAATAAATGAGAAGTGATAATGCTGGAAGTGAAATTCAAATTGAGCATAAATGGAGTCGTATCATGGGGAAGTTAACACTTCTGTCTTGAAAGAGTATAGATATGCAGCCAGAAGGACTTAGTGAGGGCAAGCTTATCCACATAAATGAGGAAAGTGGCTGTGACAAAAAGGATGAAGGTGTCCCAGAGGAAGTGATGTCAGCAACAACTTCACATGAAAGGAATTCTCAGAGAGATTTCATGAGATTGAAAGTACAAAGAATAAAATGTTGGAAGGTGATCCAAACTTAGAAAGGAGTATGACCATTCACCAAGACTTAGAGTAAATGCTTGCTCCATATTATAAGACAAGAAAAAAGAGGTAAGCACTATTCAAACTACTCTTTTTTTTTTTTTATGAAGAAGCCTCAGAAACTAGGGACTGAGGGAGGTTGTTTTTATTTATTTATTTATTTTTGGCTGTGTTGGGTCTTCGCTTCTGTGCAAGGGCTTTCTCCAGTTGCGGCGAGTGGGGGCCACTCTTCATCGCGGTGCGCGGGCCTCTCACCGTCGCGGCCTCTCCCGTTGCGGAGCACAGGCTCCAGACGCGCAGGCTCAGTAATTGTGGCTCACGGGCCTAGCCGCTCCACGGCATGTGGGATCTTCCCGGACCGGGGCACGAAGCCGTGTCCCCTGCATTGGCAGGCGGATTCCTAACCACTGTGCCACCAGGGAAGCCCTCAAACTACTCTTGATAAGCGTTTTACAAAGAAAGCAATTTAATTCTTAAATCTTCTAAATGCTTTAGATTTCAATGTACTAAATAAATATTAGTTTTACTAGTTTTTCGTTTCCTTGTACATTTATAATTGTAGGAGAGCTTTTAATGTTTTAACAAAACATTTGTCATGGAAGAGTGGTAATTTCCCCCATTGATTATTATTATTTTTTAAAGTTATTTATTTGTTTGTTTATTTATTTACTTTTGGCTGCATTGGGTCTTCGTTGCTGTGCGCGGGCTTCCTCTAGTTGCGGCGAGCGGGGGCTACTCTTCGTTGCGGTGCGCGGGCTTCTCATTGCGGTGGCTTCTCTTGTTGCGGAGCTCGGGCTCTAGGTGCGCGGGCTTCAGTCATTGCAGCGTGTGGGCTCAGTAGTTGTGGCTCACAGGCTCTAGAGCGCAGGCTCAGCAGTTGCAGCGCACGGGCTTTGTTGCTCCGCGGCATGTGGGATCTTCCTGACCAGGGATCAAACCTGTGTCCCCTGCATTGACAGGTGGATTCTTAACCACTGTGACATCAGGGAAGCCCCTCCCCCCACTTGATTATTAAGATCTCTTTGCATGGTTTCAAAGTGCAGGATCATTTTTACAGCCTGGCACTACTGTGCAAAATGAAGATTTCTTATATATTAAAATTTAGCATACAATGATGATAAGCATGTGAAAATGCAGCATTTCAAAGCAATGGTAAAGGATAGGTACTTCACAAAAGGAAGCTGAGGGACTTCCCTGGTGGTCCAATGGGTAAGACTCTGTGCTCCCAATGCAGGGGGCCTGGGTTTGATCCCTGGTCAGGGAACTAGATCCCGCATGCATGCCACAACTAAGAGTTTGCATGCCACAAGTGAGAAGTGTGCATGCCACAACGAAGATCCCACGTGCCACAACTAAGACCCGGTGCAGCCTAAATAAATAAATATTTTTTAAAAATTACTGTTAAAAAAAAAAAAGGAAGCTGAGGAAACTGGCAAAGGATTTGGAAAACCTGTGGCTGTTGTCTGTTGTCCATGGTCAACATGTGGTTAAGCCAGGATATGAATACAGGCAAGCTAACTCTAGAGAATGTGCTCCTAACTAGTATACTATATTGCTTTCCTGTGGTGTGTATCCAATATATGGTTTCTTCCATAAAGAAAAAAAATTTTAATTCATAAAAATTTAAAATTTTGTATATTAGGAAAGAACACATATGAAATTAAATGGCAAAGTACAGACTGGGAAGACATATTTATAACACCTGACACAACAAGGGGGTTAATATACAGGACATAGTGCCTTAGTTAACATGTCAGCAGGCTTTGGAGCTGGCAGACAACAATCCAAATTGTAGCTTCATCACTTACTACTTACGTGACCCTGGGTAAGTTACTAATTAATCTTTGCTCTAGGTTTCTCATCTGGAAATGGGCATAATAATAGTACTTACTTCATAGAGTTGCTGAGAAGATAAAACAAGATAACATATGTATAGCATCTAACACAGTGCTTTGCTGTGCTTATTATATTAGTACTATGCAAAGATTATTATAAATCAATAAGAAAAGAATAATGAAAATAATAGAAAAACGGACAAAAATACATAAAGAGCAGTTCATGAAGAAGAAAAACAATTGTTCAATATAGTAAATAACCAAAGCAATGCAGATTAAAATAAAAATCATATAATTTTTCTGCACATTAAACTAAATGCCCAAGGTTGGTAAGAGTTTAGGAAATAGATACTAAAGGGAGTGAAAACTGATACCTCCTTCCTAGAGGGCAATTTGGCAGATTGATGAAGTGATTTTAGGAACTTAGTCTAAGAAAATAAATAGGTAGGCAAGGATATATGCATGAGGATTTTTTTTTTTTTAGTTCATTTATTTATTTATTTATGGCTGCATTGGGTCTTCGTTGCTATGCACGGGCTTTCTCTAGTTGCAGTGCGTGGGCTTCTCATTGCGGTGGCTTCTCTTGTTGCGGAGCATGGGCTCTAAGCGCACGGGCTTCAGTAGTTGTGGCTCGTGGGCTCAGTAGTTGTGGTTCGCAGGCTCACTAGTTGTGGTGCATGGGCTTAGTTGCTTCGTGGCATGTGGGATCTTCCCGGACCAGGGCTCGAACCCGTGTCCCCTGCATTGGCAGGCGGATTCTTAACCACTGCTCCACCAGGGAAGTACCTGCATGAGGATGTTTATTATAACATTTGTAATTTTCAATACGAAAATTTGTAAACAACCTTAATGTCCATCTGTAGAGGGTTTTAAATGAATAAAAGTTATGAAATTCCTTACAATGTAAGACAATGCAGCCAATAAAAATAATGGTTAAAATGAGTATCTGCCTTGTTCCAGTGACCATTATTTCCTGCTTGGATTCCTCCTTGCCTCCAGTTTCTCTCCCTGTCAACTCATTCTTTACGAAGCTGCCAAAGGCAAATCTAATCATGTCACTCCCTTGCTTAACCCTCTCATGCCGGCTCAATGCAAAACCCTCAAAGAGCCTCCAAGGCTGGAGTCTTAATCTCTTTCTTCCCTTCACACTCCAGTTAACATGCTTCTCAGCTGGCCTTTGTATCGTTATTCTCCCTAAGGATTTAGCATTTCTCTGAGCCACTTTGGTTAGAATCATCCTGTTCTGTCTTTTGACGAAACCCTTCATTTCTCCTTTGGAGCTCTTACGTAAATGTTATTAAATGTTGTTTATGCCATTATCTGTTTAATATATGTCTTTTCCATTAAAGGTTAAATCCCAAGAGGGACAAAATTATCTGTTTAGCCACCGTTTTACCCATTGCACCTGGTGTGGTGCCTGACATAGTTGTTCCATGCAGTCACTGAATGAATGAACGAATGAAGAACTAGCTACAAACAGTAGCTAGTAGCTACAGTGGGACTCCAATTTGGTAAAAGAGGAACCAAAGACTGTGTGGCCGGTACCAGACAGAAACGGACTACCTCCTGCAGGCGCGTGCTGGCCACGCCCTTCCCTGAAGAGGAGAGAAGGGGGTAAGGCGCGCCGGGCGGGTGGGACAAGGCAGCGGGAGCTTGGCGGGAAAGCCGAGCTGCGGGGGAGTCGCGGCCTCTGGGGCTCTCGCGCCTCCAGCTCCCTGGGCGGAAAGGGGCTGCCGGAGGAGGGGGCACGTCTCCTGTGGACCACCCAAGGCGCAGGGGTCGGGGAGCCGTAAGGCGAGTGCTGACGGCGAGGCTCATCTGGAGAATCAGACTCCGAATTACGGGGAGGCAGTTTTCGGGGTGCGCACAGCCCCAGGGGAGGGGCTCAAAGCCAAGGCCAAGCTTCCCGCCAGGGCAGCGTCAGGGCGCGCCCTAGAGGACGGCGTGGAGAAGCGATGGGAGAGCGCGACTTCTGGGGGGAGTGCACCCGCAAGATGCTCTTCTAGACAGCACCTTAGCTGTGTGGTAACCTGGAGGCGGCATGGGGGGGTGGGTGGCAATGCCGCTGCCTCTTCTTCTGTCACATCCTGATTTGGGTGTCTCTCAGCCAGTGCAAGGCTCTGTCCTCTAGGAGGTCAGATTCTTCTGCCCACCTGGTTACTGAAGGTGGACTCCCATCCTCTAAATCGCCACACCCATCCCGGAAGATGCCAGGCCAGCTTTCTTTCCCCCTTCTGGGCAGAGGACGCCTTATTTCCCTGCTTAGCTCCAGATTTCATCTTTGCCATTGAGAAGCCCCACCACTCCCACGTTGACACACATCTCCTTTGCTCCCAGCAGGACCCTGAAGTCCTGGAACAGTCTTCTTTAACATCCCTTGGGAGCCCAATAAACGCACTCTGAAGGAATGAATTCATCCATTTATTCAACTTTCCCATGTACGAGAGCTTCTTTGATGGAGTGTCACAGAGGCCCTTAAGGGAGGGAGGGCTGGGGCAGGGATGTGCATAAAACCTAGGAAGAGGTTTAAAGTCTAGGCTTTATTTTAGAGTTTGGTAAAGAGGAGCTATTGAAGATTTCAGAGAGGACATAACTGGCCTTAACCCGTGCAAAGTCTTGGGGGTAAGACAGCAGACAGGGAGTCAGGCTGGAGGTGATGCAGAAGTGATGAATAGGGGGTGGTAGTGGTAGTATAGATTTAATGTTGAATACACGTATGTTCTGAGCCAGGGACGGTGGTGGCACTTTGTCAGCTGAGACTTAGTTGGAGAAAGAAAGTCAGAACTCACACCTTGGGGTTGGAGGGAGAGGAGGAAAAGACCAATATGTGAGGGAGAGGGTGTTCAGCAGTTTCTTCATTCTTGGTTCAGGTGACCAAGGAGGATGGCCACCATTCCCTATCCATCCCTGGAGCCTTGTTCGGGGAGGAGCCTCCATCCTCCCCTCTCCCCCTGAGTTTTTAGTTTTGAGTCCAGGCTGAAACCAGAGAAGAACAAGAAGAGAAAAAAATGAGCTGAAAACTGAAGCAAAGTCCATGGGGTGGGGAGCTAGAAGGCCCCCTTCAAGTAGCTCAGGCCTGGCAGCTTGTGCTGGGCTTGTGGAAGATTCCTCTCACAGATGCGAAATAATGCTGGAAGCAACCCGAGCACGTGTAGGGCTTGAGGGTCTGCGGGGCTGGGCCACCAGTATCAACCCACTGCTCCACTCCAACCGCACCCAAGGGCGGAGTGCGCTGGCTTCCTGGGCGAGGCCGAGTGGGACCCGCGCAGGAGCAGTCCTGCTGGCCCGCGGCTGCCCCCTGGCGCCGACTCACTCCTCCCAAGGGCTCATGTCGGTGTCGATGGCCACACAGTTGTATGCAGCGTAGCGGAGCTTCTCCTCACACACCTTGGCACTGCAGGGGGCAGGGAGCTAATCAGCGCCAGGTGTAGAGGTCCCTCCATCACAACCAGGGGCTTTGTGGCTCCAATTTGTGCACCCAGTACCCGAAGCCCTCCTCCACCCTAGGATGCCACCCTCCCCGCCCGCTCCCCCCCACTCCCCAGGCTGGAACCTAGGAAACCCACCTGGCATAGTGTGGTAGGAAGAGGGTGCTGGAGCAGGTGGAAGACTCAGGCAGCGCATCTGTGGTCTCATAGCTGGGGGCGTGGAGGGACCAAAGATCAGAAAGAATTGCAGGGGCACAGGGCAGGGGTCTGACACGTGAATATGTTTGTGGGGCAGGGCAGAAGGCCAGCCACAGCCTCCTTCGACTGGACCTCCCCTCCCCATCCGCGCTCACCCCAGCTTGTCCGGGTAGATGTAGATCCGAGCTGGCAGACGGCTGCGGCCTGTGACAAAGCGCAGGAAGCGGCTCCGGTCCTCTAGATGGAGGAGAAGGAAATCAGTGCCCGTGTGCTGATCGTGGAAGAAGTTCTTCAGCTTCAGCCCTGTCTCTGTATCCCAGGAGTGGAGTCCGAACCCAGACATTACTCTGCCCTTTCCACTGACCGTTGGTGAAGTTGTTCAGTGCCTCCCAGAAATACTGCACCCGTGTGTCAGATGGCTCGAAGTCTTCAAACCGGGCTGGTGGGGACAAAACCAGACGGAATTAATTCTTAGGTCCTTAAGCCCCACCCTGGGACTGCGCTGCCCTGCCCCACACTCACTGAGCTTGCGCAGAGCATCCACAGTGACCTCTGGGTCCCCGCACACCTTCTTCTCCAACTCTTGCCACGTTAGCAAGTCCAGCACAGCCTGTGGCACCACTTTCAGCAGACCTGCTTGCATGGCTGACACCTGCAGAGGAGGGAAAGGGCCTGGCTGGGGAAGAGGGCACAACTCTCAGCTCAGCGTGTGGTGGGGACCCTTGGCCTCCACTCATGGAGACAATGTATCTCTGTACTTCACTGATCAGCAGGAATGTGGGGAGAGGGATGGTGGGGGCCGGAATTCTTGGGATTGGGTTCTGGTGGCCTATCAGGCTGGGCTCTGGCCATAAGGAGCCCAAAGCTCTCTGTTCCACTGGCCTCTGGGTAGTACCTGCTCCTTGCTCTCCTCTAGCCGTGCCTTCTGCACCAGTTGGATGAAACGGGAACGGTCCTCAAATCCCACCACGATGCCCGCACCCCCAGGGATCAGCTCCACCACCTGCTGGTCACTCAGCACAGTGGTGAAGGTTAGCTCCTTTCCAAATTTGAACTCAAATGTCTCCTTGTCCATTCCTTCCATCACTTCCAGGAGCTTTACCTGGGGGTTGAAGAGAGGCAGGAAGGTCATCTTTTCATTGTGAAGACAGTCCTTGTTTTTCCTCAAGAAGCTCACAGGGAAGCAGGAGAGGCAGCCAGGCAAGGCAGTCCTCACGCAGGCAATGAGGGCAGTGAGGGGGTTAGTACAAGGGCTGTGAAAGCATCAAGACGATGCCTAACCGGGCTTGGAGATCAGGGAAGGTGTCCTGGAGGAAGTGGCAGCTAAGCTGAGACCCAAATGATGGCTGGGAATTGGCTGGGCCACCAGGAAGTCAGGAGAGAGAACATCTTGGAAAAAGGTGGAAAGAGCAAAAGGCCTTAGGAATCTGTCTGGCTGGAGCCTGATCATGAACCAAGTGTCCAGAGATACAGGGGTCATGTAAGGCCTTTCCGGACTCTGCATTTTATCCTAAGCCCAGAGTGGACCTACTGAATGGTTTAAACAGGGAGAGTGAAATGAATTACTCTGGATGCTGGAGATCAGATGGGTAAGAATGGAGACAGGGACACTGACAACTTTTGCAGTCAGTGGTTGGGTCAGAAAAGAAAGTGGCTGAACCAGAGGGAAAGCAGTGAGATGGAAGAAGTGGACAGATTCCAGAGGCAGATGTGACAGAATGTGGGAGGTGAGGGAGAAGGAGGAGGGCAGAATGACCCTGAAGTGCTTGGCATGGGGAGGGGTGGGTGGTGGTGCCATTGTCAGACAGGGAGCCCTAGAGGGCAGTAGACTGGGGACAGGATGAAGAGTGTGTTGATCCTGAGGTGCCATCTTGGGACAGATGTCCAGCAGGTAAATGAATATATAGCCCCAGGCTTAGGAGAGAGGTTGGGGCTAGAGATAAGGAAGTAGGGGTCATCAGAATAGTGACAGTAGTAGAAGCTACTGGAGTACATGGGATTGGAGAGGGAGCACGTATGTGGTAAGAGAAGGTTCAGGACGGCCCTGGGGAGCAGCAACCTTGGGGGCTGGGCAGAGGAAACACTGGTTTTAGGCCCTAACTCACCAGCACAGAGTCCACAGCTGGGAAGTCCTTGCTCCAGCTCACCTCCTCACCAGAGAGCTGCTTCCACACGAAACCAGGCAGAGCCAGGACCTGTGAGACAAATACTACTGTCTTCTCACCCTGAGCTGCCCAGGTTTGGCTGGCTCTTCTTTCTTCCAAGAGCCAGGATTAATCTGGTGGGGTGCAGAATAGGCTACTCACCAGGAACTCCTTACCCCGAAGGGCAGCCCCCATCAGCTGTCCGATCCACTCGTACTTGGCAAAGTCTCGGCAGGAGGGGTTGGGCACGTACATATCCCGGGCCTCACCCGTGCCATTGCCCTGTCCCCGAGACAGAGCTGTCAGCACGGCATGGGATGGACCCTACTTTGTTGCCCCAGATGCCTCAGAGACTTCCCTGAACACCTTCCACTGGGGGCCCTGAATGATCCCTCTGAATATACAATGGCTCCTCCTTCCCTGTCTGTCCAGAGGCTGCCCCAGGCAACTCAGTCTCTCCTCTGCCCCATCTCTAGCTTAGCCTGGTACCTGGGAGGTTCGCAGAGACAGAACAGCAGAAACAGTTTGGGAGGTAGGGATGGGAGATTACCTGGTTGGCCGTTCGGACAAAGAAGGGCAGAGGCACAGGGGTGTCCGCCGAGCTAGGGCACAGTTCTTCTGACATGTCTGCCAGGCTATCCCGGAAACCACCCCCTGAAATGACAGATAGATGCCCTCAGCTGGGGCACACAAAAGCCTCAGCCCCCATAATGGGGTAATAAGCAAGTCCCCTATCTGGTTAGCTGGTGATCTCAGAAGCCTCTACCACTCGAAGTAGGGCTGGACCCTTGTTATCGTCCCTCAGGGCCTCACCTTGGTCAATGATGCCTTCTGCAATGAATTTGCACTCCCACCACTGGTCATAGCGCATGGGCCACCTGTAAGTAGGAGTGGGTCTCTGTCACCACACTGGGCCAAGGCTCAGAATGATGCACCTGCCCAGAGTCCACCCAGGAGTAGGGGCTACAGAGGGGTAATGGTGAGGGGACCAGAGGCAGTGCGTGGGTATACATGTGTACATGTATACCCTGAGCAGGTCCCTCGCCCCTATGCCATACCTGTAGTCCAGGGGCTTTTCATACTTGTCAGAGGGCTTGAGGCCTTCATAAACCTGGGGGCAGGGGAAAGGGGAGGGAGTTGTGGGAAAGTCTGTGTCAAGACCTGGCCCCACTCTTGCCCAAAGACCTTGCTCAGGTCCCTGTTGGCCCAGCCCCCTAGGCCCCTTACTGACCCTCCCTCAGTCTGACCCCAGGTGGTCCAAACCTGGGTGAAGACAGCGTTCTTGCAGGCAGGGTCCCTTAAGGGGCAGGCACGGTGTTCCATGGCGAGGCGCCGGTTGATGTATAGGCGTGGCATGAAGCTGGGCTTGCTGCTCTCTGAGTCACGCAGGCACTGGGCCACCAGGCCTGGCCGCTGGCGTGACAGCAGCAGGAACTGCTTCACTTGCTGGGGAGGAGAGGTGGCCAGAGCAGGACCAGCAGGCAGTCAGGCTCTGTCCAGGCCCTGGAACCTTTCTCTATTCCTGGACCTAATCCCATGGTTCCAGTTCAAGCCTAGTCCATCCCTGGTCCTTGCTTCCAATCTCTCCCTTAGTCCGGCCACCAGGGAGAGCTTTCTAAAACAAAAAATCCAACTTTGTCATTTCCTTACATAAATCCTTTCCAGTGGCTCCACTGACCAGGAATGAAGTCTGGCCCCAGGGCCATCTGCTACCAGGGCCTGCTTCCTATCCACCTTCCCCCAGCCTCATCCCCATGTCATACTCACATCTACGGGCAGGCTTCTCTCACGTCATTTTGAGGTGCTGGTAACTCCCAGTGTGCACCTTTTATGCAACCTGCCCTGTCCATGCTGTAACCTCTCCTCCCCGAGCTCTGTATATTTCACATGCTCTCTGGGGAATAGCACCCCAAACGCGACATTTTGACTATTTGTGTCTGGCTTTCTTCCTATGTTCCCAGAGCCCCACAAAAGCCCACGCCTAGAGTAGGTCTAAGAACTCTCTGATGAAGAGTGAACAACTGCTTGAGCAGAAAGGGGGTGCCCAATGCCAAGACCAGTATTGCATGGGTCAGGCTCACCTTAATCTCACTGAAGGTGCCCAGCGTGTGGTCCCAGGCAGGTACCAGGTGGTGCAGGACGCTGTCTAGGATCTTTATGAATCTGGGGTGGGTGGGTAAAGATAACTGCAGCTAAAGAGTTTGATATGGATGCAAGACCCCCTCACTCCCCAACTCACAGGGACAGGAGAAGGCAGGGCCCAGGGACTGCTCTGCCTCTTGAAGTGGAACAGCTTACAGTATAAGACCTTGGGGGCCTCTTCCACACAGACATACAAGGCTCAGGACGGGGGACAAGGAAGGGCCTGACTGGCCCAGGACCACAGCCACCTCTGCAGGAGAACAGCTCTGCGGTATAGCACTTCCGGATCAGTGCCTTCCAGGCGTGGATATCGCACCAGACTAGTGGGCTGGAACAGGTCTGCATTCAGCCCTAGTTCCCGCTGTCTAGATGACTTGATCTTGACCCCTCGAAGACGCACGTCAATCCCATCATCTGGAGGAAGGAGTTAGAGTGAGATCACTTACTGTGCCTGCTGCCTTTTTGGCCCTCAGACCTGAGAAAGGCTCCTTAATGCTCAGCCTTTTGTTACCCCAGCCCCTAGAAACTTGGGACCTTTGGGATCCCCTCCTATAACCTGATTCTGATTATTATATTCTTTGCTAGTTCCTGTGTCCACCACGATAGTTTGGGGATGCCTGAGAGTCCCAACTCCGTTCCTCTTCCAGGTGAGCCCAAGCACTTCTATGGCTTTAAGGCAGGCCTCTTACTCAGCACCTTCCACCTGGCTTGGGCCCCAAAGCTTCAGATCCTAGAGTTAGTTCAGCTATCACCTTTACCTCAACTCCAAGCCCATTTCCTTCTCTCCACACTCACTGCCAGCTAACCCCCATCTACAAACTGGGCTCCCTTTCCCTCCTTAGGGCCTTAAGCCCCACCTCGGCACTCGACGATGCGGATCTCGATGACTGGGAGGTGGACGGTCATGTCCTCCAGGACACAGACATCCCCGATCAGGGTCCTGAGAGGATGAACGTGAGGCACTTTGGAGACCCCTTGTCTTCAGGGATTGCTGGGGTCTCGCTCGAACTTTTGGTTCCAATGTGGGCCAGATCCTACGCTAGGATCATGTCCCACCTCCCACCCCAGGCCAGTTCACTCACTCGTCAATGCTCACATCACTCAGCTTCTTCAGGTTGTCCCCTTCACCCCCATAGATCACCACCCGCTTAGGCATAAAGTTGTCATCTGTGGTATCCACCGTGAGTAGCAGCTTCCTGAGGGTTAAGAGTGTGCACGTGGGTCTTTTACACTCACAGGCATGTGGCTCACCCACCCCGTCCTACTCAGAGCCCACTCACTTCACAATGGTGCCCTTTTTCATGGTAAGCCGTACCCAGTGCTGGCACTGGGACCCATCGCTCTCCCAGTAGGTGTCCGCATTGCTGTCTGTCAGGCAGGACACATTGAACTCCTCCTGGGGAGGGGCAGAGAGGTGGAATCAGTGTTTATCCCCACTCCCTGAACTGGGGGTGTGCTTTGGGTCAGGGAGCACAAGAGAGAAAGTACAGTGGAGCTGGGTTAGAAGCACATCTGGTATGGGTGGAGGTGTCTAGGGGTTCCTACATGACTTCCAAGATGGGGGGTTGGACTGAGTATGGCCTGTGGGGATTCAGATTTGGTCCTGGCCTAGAGGTGAGAGTTCTGGATCTAGCAAGATGTGACTACATCTTGTTTGGGGTGGGAGGAGTCCCAGCACCCACCGTGTAGGAGGAAACGTCTATGCTCTCCACATACTGCTTCACGCTACCCAGGTTCTCATCCTCCTTGCCCAGGTGGTCGTACAAGAAGTGGATCAGGTCCTCGTCGCACTCGTAGGTCCACGTCGGGGGCACATAGCTAAGCAACCCCAAGTCCCTAATTAGGTCGGGCCCAGACCTGGAGCTCCTTCCTCCCCATCCCATCCCAGCTCACTCACAGTAGCCTTTGTACGGCTTCTGTATATGCCTCGGCCGGCTGAGGCCTTGATCCCAGGCGATGCGAGTATGTCAGGTCCACCACCTGTTCCCATCTGTGCGCACAGAATCGGGGACGGGATGCGGAGACATCAGCGAGCAGCAGGAGACCCTGGAGCCTTCTCCAGATCTCTACCTCCTCTAAACTGCGCCTCCAGAAGCCCCACCCCAGCTCCCTTCAGGTCCCGCCCCTTTCTGCTGTAAACCCTGCCTCCACTCCAGATCCCACCACCCGGGCTTTGCCACACTAGGGCTCAGCAGTCTGACAGCAAGCCCCGCCCCTCCCAGTGCAGGACCTGAGCACCGGGCGGTAGTCCACTCCAAAGAGCTGCTGCTGCCGTTGGAGGTGGTCTGGAGTGTCGATGGGTACGAGGCGGGCCCCGCCTTCTGCCGGGCGGCACACCAGCAGCCAGCCTTCGTCCAGCCCGCAGTCGCCCAGGTGTTCCGCCAGCTGCTCCTGCCGGGACGCGCCAGACGGGGACAGCCGTCAGGGAACCGCCGGCGGCAAACCCTGCCCAGCCCACGGCAAAGGGCACCGAACGCTATGTCAGCTCAATATGGGGGAGGGGAGGGGAACAGCCAAGGGCTTCCCTGGTCCCGGGTCTTTTGCACCTTGGTCAGCTTCACCCAGAGCCCGTGGCCGTTGCACAGCTCCTCGCCCGTGGTGCGCACGCAGGCGCCGCGCCGGAGCTCGATGCTGTCGCGGGCGGCGCGGAGGGGCCCGGAGCCGGTACAGGTGGCCGGGCCCGTGGCTCCCACACGCAGCCCCGGGCCCTCCGCCTCCCACACTGGCAACAGCACGCGCGACGGTCCCGCCGGGTCCTTGTAAAGCTTGTAGAGCACCTCGCGCGGCACGAAAGCTAGCGCCGCCGGCAACGGCCGCCCAGCGCGGAGGCTCTTCGCTGCCTCCGCCAGGAAGCGCACGCGGCCCAGCAGCTGCCGCGGGGACTCTAGCGCCGCGCCCGGGCCCGGGCCCGCCATAGCGCTGTGGCCCAGGGAAGCCCAGGGGCGATCCGGCCCCAGGAGCTTCGGCCCGGAAGGCTGACGAAGCTTCCCACCACCTTCAGCCCCGCCTTCGGCCAGCCTTCGCCGTAAGTTCTGGACTAGGCGCCCCGCACGTTCCCGCCGTATTTGTCCTGTGTACTCGGATACTCAATCCTGTTATCTTTTTCTGTGCCTCCCGCTCAGCCAACCAGACCCAAGTTCAGTAGTAGTTCCTACCTGATCAATCTACCCACTCCAATCCCATTGCTACTACCATTTAATCCCCACTGCTACTACCCTCATTCAAGCCACCATCCATCCTATCTAGCCCGGTAAGTTGCAACAGCTATTTCTCAGATCCTCCGGCCTTCTGTTTTGCCTCCGTGCCCCCAGTGAGTCACACTACAACCAGAAGAATCTTTAAAAATCTGTTAGATATCCTCTCAGGCTCCCCATCCTAGGGTCAGTGTGACTAAAATGTTTGGGAAAATAACCCCCTCCTCAGCTCGGCTGCTGACAGGAGTCTTGAGTCATTTAGGCTTGATCCTGGTGGTTACTCCTAATCCCAGGACACTGGTGATCATTATCCAGTTTCTCCCAGTAATTCTGAACCAAACGAGAGGAAAGGCCGAGGTGGTTAGGGAGGAGGCAAAAAAACACGGACAGAAGCTGCTGGTGAAGTACAATCATGGAGGAAAAGGCAACTTGGTCCTGCCCTGTTTCTTTTAAAAGTTTACTGAGATATAACTCACACCATATAATTCACCCATTTAAAGTGTACTACTCACTGGTTTTTGATATATTACATTAATTTAAAAAAACAGTGGAAAATATATATAACAAAATTTGCAATCTTAACCGTTTTTTAAATGTATAATTGTCTATTTCCAATACTTTTTCATCACCCCAAACAAGAAACTCTGTACCCTTTAAGCAATGACTCCTCATTGCCCCCATTCCCCAGTCCCTGGTAAACTCTAATCTACTTTCTGCCTCTATGAATTTGCCTATTATAGATATTTCGTATAAGTGGAACCATACAATATTTGTCCTTTTGTGTGCCTTATTTAACTTAGCATGTTACAACAATGTTGTAGCATGTTTCAGAATAATTTATTTTTATGGTTGAGTAATATTCCATTGTATATATATATATATATATATACACTCACTACATTTTGTTTATCTGTTCGTTGATGGACACCTGGGTGGAAAGTTTGTTTTGATATAGTTTTCAAATAATTGAAGTTATCAAGAAAAAAATAAATGATCCCATGTAATTATGACAGTTTGCCATTTTTTTCTCCTTAATAAGTTGGGAACACAGTGCCTCTCTTCCCTTCTCTCCAAGCTACTTGTATGCTTTCACACTACTACAAGATAAAGTGAACAAATGCACTTAACAAAGGCTTGCATGACCTGGACTCTGTAGACAGCTCCAGCCTCTTTATTTATTTATTTATTTATTTATTTATGGCTGTGTTGGGTCTTCGCCTCTGTGCGAGGGCTCTCTCTAGTTGCGGCAAGCGGGGGCCACTCTTCATCGCGGTGCGCGGGCCTCTCACTATCGCGGCCTCTCTTGTTGCGGAGCACAGGCTCCAGTCGCGCAGGCTCAGTAGTTGTGGCTCACGGGCCTAGATGCTCCACGGCATGTGGGATCCTCCCAGACCAGGGCTCGAACCTGTGTTCCCTGCACTGGCAGGCAGACTCAACGACCGCGCCACCAGGGAAGCCCCCAGCTCCAGCCTCTTTAATTCCACCAGCTTGATCTTGTTTCTCATTAAGCCATTTGCTCTTTTTCGTCTTCTCTTTACACATGCCGTTCCCTCTGCTTGGAATACCCCACTGCTTTCCCCAGTTAAATGGAGCCCTTGCTACTGCTTCTAGCTCTTTCCCCTTAAAACATTTACTATTGTGATTGCTGATTTCTGTTTCCGCATCAGTCTGTAGCTCCTTAAAGGAAGGAAATGTCTTGTTCTCCACTGTAATCTCTGCACCTATTGTAGTGCCCGCCTCTTTCTAGGTAATATAAATATTTAATTATTTCAGTTCCCTGTACAACTTGGTTCCATAATTCACCATATGCCTGGTTGGGCCAGGCATAAAATTGTTAAAATCGTTAAGAGTGGGAGTGAAAGTGAGACCTGGGCCGAGTCTTCCGGGATTCCCAGGCCGTCAGAGGAGAGCAAACTCCTCAAGCCACGTGAAGTGTAGTTACAGTGAAGTTCTTCTGTGGGGGGAGGGGTAGGAGGTGTTTGTTGTTGCGTCGCTACAGAGGACTTTACGGTGAAGAGACCTAAGGGGTCCTACGGGCAGCAGCCGGGGCAGCCCGGGAGCCTTTGCTGGAGTCTGATCATGTGACTTTCAACATGGCGACAGCCTTGGCTCATTCCAGGAAGGGGCGGAGCCTGGGCAGGGGGCAGGCTCAGAATTAGGCTACAGTGGGGGCTGTGCTCGCGTTTACAGACAACTTACCATGGAGGCGAACGAGTGTGGGTGAGTTCTCTGTGCCACCACGCAGTGTGGCCATACGGGCTTCTGATCTGAGTCTTTCAGCTAAGGAATCTGTCCCTATACCCCTCTTCCCCAACCCCGGAGAACCCAAGTCTCTGGAATCCCAAATCCTCCAACCATGGATTCCTGAGATGTTCATCCCAGGGACCGCCTAGCTGGACTGAGTACCCCAGACCTTTATTTAGGAGATGCCCTCTGGACTTTCTAATCCTCAACTAAGATCCCTTTTTCGGACCGTCATCTCTGATCTCCCCCATGACCATCCCCCAGCCTGGAGATCTTCCAGCCCTAAAACCAGCCCACTAGTACCCTTGTTCCTGAGATTTTTTGGTCCAAAGACCCCCCCAAACTCTCCTAACTGGACTTTCGTTCCCTCCCACCCCCCTACTCTCCCAGTCCCTCCAGTGGCTTTGAGCCTGGGGAAGCTGCGACTATGTGTAGGGTAAAGGCCCCGGCACCGGCCCTTCTAGTCCTGTACACCACCTGATAGGCAGAGGGGAGGCGGAATCGGCGGGGAGCCACAGCTTGGTAGCTGGTCTGGAGAAGGCAGATAGCTGTGCTGGACTGTATCCGCCTTTAGAACCCGAGCCCTGCCCAACCCCCAGCCTAGTTTACTGACACCTACCCTACCCGCTCCTGATCTCCAGACCTCAGGGTTTCCCGGAGCTGAAGAATGACACCTTCCTGCGAGCAGCCTGGGGAGAAGAAACAGACTACACTCCTGTTTGGTGCATGCGGCAGGCAGGCCGCTACTTACCAGGTCAGGGTCAGGGCCTCGGAGTCTAGGTAAAACTCTGGAGGGTGAAAAGTTTTTGAGGGGCAGAGGAGGGCTCTGGAGGTTCCTCAAGGCTGAGCCCTGCTTTCCCTTTTTTGTCTGCAGAGTTTAGGGAAACTCGGGCTGCCCAGGACTTTTTCAGCACCTGTCGCTCCCCAGAGACCTGCTGTGAACTTACTCTGCAGGTGAGGGGTCCACAAAAGAGGGAGAGATTTATGCTCTCAGCTCGCCACCTAGCAATCTGTCTTCTGTTCCCTATAGCCACTGCATCGTTTCCCTTTGGATGCTGCCATCATCTTCTCCGACATCCTTGTTGTACCCCAGGTACCTGCTCAAATCTGATTCTTGAATGGGTAACAAAGGGAAAAGACAGTCAAGGCTCAAGATAAGCACTTGTCCTTATGGGACAGAGGGAAAAACAGGCTGGAAGAGATGGAGTTTGGCTGAGTTTTATTCTCCTTTTCCTCCTTCCTGGCATGGGTTGAACAGATCTCCTCCTCCTGGAGTTACAGGTTGGGAACCCGGACGTTTTCTCCCCCACCAGGCACTGGGCATGGAGGTGACCATGGTGCCTGGCAAAGGGCCCAGCTTCCCAGAGCCATTAAGAGAAGAGCGGGATTTACAGCGCCTCCGGGATCCAACAACAGTGGCCTCTGAGCTGGGTTATGTGTTCCAGGCCATCACCCTCACTCGACAACGTCTGGCTGGGCGTGTGCCACTGATTGGCTTTGCTGGTGCCCCGGTAATATGGAACAGGGCAGGGACTTGGGCTTGGAGAAATTACTTTGGCAGATCTGGGTGCAGACAAGGGAAGGAAGTGTCTATCTGGCTTCTGCCTTTTGCAGTGGACTCTCATGACATACATGGTTGAGGGTGGCGGCTCAAGCACCATGGCTCAGGCCAAACGCTGGCTTTACCAGAGACCACAGGCCAGTCACCAGCTGCTTCGCATCCTCACTGATGCTCTCGTCCCATATCTGGTGGGACAAGTGGCTGCTGGTGCCCAGGTAAGTCCTGAGGGAGAGACAAACAGGCTGGGGTTTCGTCTTTATTTATTTATTTATTTTTGGCTGCGTTGGGTCTTCGTTGCTGCGCGTGGGCTTTCTCTAGTTGTGGCGAGCGGGGGCTACTCTTTGTTGCGGTGCCTGGGCTTCTCATTGTGGTGGCTTCTCTTGTTGCAGAGCACAGGCTCTAGGCGCGTGGGCTTCAGTAGCTGTGGCACGCGGCCTCAGTAGTTGCAGCTCGTGGGCTCTAGAGCGCAGGCTCAGTAGTTGTGGTGCACAGGCTTAGTTGCTCTGCGGCATGTGGGATCTTCCCGGACCAGGGCTCGAACCCGTGTCTCCTGCATTGGCAGGCGGATTCTTAACCACTGTGCCACCAGGGAAGCCCTGGGGTTTAGTCTTTAACGACCAGAAACAATACAGTTCCTTATACCTGTGAGGGTAGGTGTCTCAATACCAGGCACAAAAGAAGCTTGGCATGAAATGATCTGGCTGGAGCAGCTAAGCCCAGACACTGGCAGGGGGGCTTAATGCTCTGTGTATTCAAAGACCAAACCTAGCACTGGGATCTGGAGAAGGCAAAACTTTTTGACTGGAACTGGGCTTATAGGCTTAGGCAGTCTCAGGGGTTGAAGTCACTTGGGGAAAACTGAAGGAAGACTGGGGCACATTCTGTATGTGGGGCCCAAGATACTTCCTCTTTACGTGTTATGCATTTCTTTTCTAACTGTAGGCATTGCAGCTCTTTGAGTCCCATGCAGGGCATCTTGGCCCACAACTCTTCAGTAAGTTTGCACTGCCCTACATCCGTGATGTGGCCAAGCGAGTGAAAGCCGGGCTGCAGGAGGCAGGCCTGGCACCGGTGCCCATGGTAAGGATGGGGATCAGATGAGTGAAGGTGGGCTCGTGGAACTATCAGGTTAAGTCCTGCATGGACCGAAGTGACCACTGGAGGGCAGAAGCACAGCTGAGCTATATTAGGAGGCATAGCAAAGCCCTCGGCAGCCTGAGATTTGCCCTTTCCCCCAGATCATCTTTGCTAAGGACGGACATTTTGCCCTGGAGGAGCTGGCCCAGGCTGGCTACGAGGTGGTTGGGCTTGACTGGACAGTGGCCCCAGAGAAAGCCCGGTGAGTGATGGAAGGTGAGGTGGAGGGGATGCAACTGCCATATGTGCAGTCACCAGAACAGGGCACTGACTCTACTTCCAGGGACCGCGTGGGAAAGACAGTGACCCTGCAGGGCAACCTGGACCCCTGTGCCTTATATGCATCTGAGGTAACAACCAGGTCCCTGTGTGTGTCTGTGGTTGTTTCTGTGCACGCCCATGGTTCTGGATATGGTTGTGTTTATTACTATGTGTGTGCTTCTATTATCTGTTTATCCCTCCCTTCTACTCCATTCATACCACGTGAACTCTAGGAAGGCAGGAGTTTCTTTTCATTGATTTTGTTCATTTGTGTTTTCTTAGTGCCTGGCCCATACTAGGCATCTGATAGTTTTTTGAATGACTGTATGAGTAACACTGAGTAGAAGCATGCCTACATGTATGTGTGCCACTATTATGTATAGGGAGGACAGAGGTGTGCTGGCCCCCCCTGTAGCCAGTGCCCTGTTGGTCCCCCCAGGAGGAGATTGGGCGGTTGGTGCAGCAGATGCTGAATGACTTTGGGCCGCAGCGCTACATTGCCAACCTGGGCCATGGACTTTACCCTGACATGGACCCAGAACACGTGGGAGCCTTTGTGGATGCCGTGCATAAACACTCACGCCTGCTTCGACAGAATTGAGCATAATCCTTTTCTCTGAAGTACCACTAACACAGATGATTGTTTCCAGGAGAATAAAAGTTCCAGAGTTGGAGTCTTGCGTGTGGTTTTGTTTGTGAAAGATCTGTGCCCTTATCCTCAGTTCCTTCTGAGCCTCTTCCTTCCCTGGGCCTCTTTCGGCATCCTCTCCCACAAGTCATGGGAGCTCGGGTATCAGTGAATATGTATGTAGGACTTAATGTCAGGACCTTTACCACCATCTTGCTCTCAGATCTCCAAGCCCCAGAGCTACATGGGGCTATGCAGATCTTCCTAGGAGCTGGAGCTGTGACATTTGCAGGGAAATGGGGTCCCTATAGCATATGAGGCCAAATTGACAGGGCTTTGTGTCTGGGGAGGGAAGGGTGTATAGATCAGAGTGGGACACAGAAATGGCTAGAATACTTCAGAAAGGCCTGTTGAGGAAGATGGAGTCTAGGTGAGCAGGGAGAAGCTGAGAGGCCTTCAGCTTTGACACCAAAACTTGGGAAGACATAAAGACTCGGTTAAGTTGCTTAGGATTAGAGCCTTAGACTTGCATCACTGAGGCAAGAAGGCTTCTGAAGCCAGTAGGCCCCATGGCACTCAGGGTTGCTCTGCATTCTTTTCTGCGCATACCCTCTAATTTTCTCAGTATCCTGCTGTTTCTGCTCTTCACGGTGGTACCTACTTCCTGGGACCAGGCTCTGACGGGCCTGTGAGCTCTGGAGAGGGGTGTGGTGCAGTAGGAAATTTTTCATTTGTCATTCCACATCTTAGACCATTAGGAACCCACTGTGCTATATAGCCTAACCAGCTCCCTGTCCCAGCCAGGGTGATGGAGAAGAGAGAGAAGGGCCCCAATTATTGAAAGAACACAATTTCTGATTTTAGAAAAATGATCTTTTCTGTGATCCATGATTTATTCATAGAAAAGCACTGTGAGTTCACACACTTGCTAAAAAACGGCAATTGTGATACAGAAATGGGAGTGGCGTCGTCTTTTTTTTTTGTTTTTTTTTTTTTAAACCAACCTATTGGGCTGAGAGGTTGTTGGGCCCGTAGCTGGACGGTGAGACTTTGGTAGCCACAAACAGCAAATGCAACTTACTGGTTAGTGTGGAGAAAAAAAAAGTGACACAAACAGTTTGTCAAAGACAGGAAAGTAAAGCAGACAAAGAGGTCCTTAGTTCACACTCTAACTATACCACCCCTTCCCTGTCACACCCCACCCCCTACTCGGGAACTAAAACATGAAACAGTAACCACCAAGACACTGGCATCTAAATGACTCTTCTGAATGCCTGTGCTACCTCCTATTACAATTCCAGGCTGAGCAGAGGGGTCAGGAGGGTAGCAGGAACACGATACACTGTGGAGGTCAGCCAGGGCTAAGACAGGGGTTGCCCACTAGAGCTAGAAACTAGTCAGAAAGGAAAAGGCCAAATGCATTCCAGCCACAGCCTCCAAACCAATGACCAATGGGACTGTGACAGAAGCAGGCAGAAGAAGCTTGAGGTAGAAAGGCAGGGGAAGAAAGCAAGTACAGGGTGAGAAGAGAAATGTGGCGCTGAAGGAGCTACTCAGGGCAGAGGGAGACTAGTGCTTAGAAGCTTGTTTGGTGAGACAATGGTGAATAAAGGAGGCACAGAGATGTGGAACATGTTTAGCTGGTGAGAGAATAAGAGAAATGGGGATGAGAGATCTGGCAAAAAGAGAAGGGACACATTCATGCAGATCCTCAAACATGAATTCACAGACAAAGCTACATGTGGAAATATACACAGTTACACACAGACATGGACATGTTTATACACATGCACTTACGTGTGCCCAGATACACAAACACTACACATGCATCGACAAACATCAACACACACACACACACACAGATATGTATTTTTATATGTTCACAAATGTGTATACCCTCACACAGAAACCCACCATCCAGTACACAGACATGTCTTCACACAGACACAGACCTGACACAGATACACATAAATATACATGTGCACGTACAGGCATGCACAGATATATCTATGCGCACAGATGCACGTACGTAGCCATTCAGATCCACACACACACAAGTATAATGAGAGATGAAACCAGATGCTCTCTAACACAAAGGTGACCAGAGTAGATGAACATTATGAGCCCAGTGGCCTCCCAGACCTTCACCTTCTCCCTGCCCTTGTTTCTCAGGAGCTCGGCAGGCCCCCAGAGAGAGAGGCTGTGTGAGGCAGGAGCAAGAGCTTCTGTGTCCTCATGGCTTCGTGAGGTGAAAGTCTAAGTCAAGATGGGGCCCTGCCCCTCACCCACCACCGAGCTGTCAATGCCCATCTGCAGGCCGGGGTTTCTGCATAGACTAGACTTGGGGTTTACTCTAACGGCCATTTTTCTCTCTGCCACCCCCACTCTTCCACTGCCAATAGCATATACTCTGCAAGGGAAACCTGAGAAATGGTTGTGAATCTCCTCAGAAAACAAGCCTATCTTCCCACCCACAGCTACCCATCAAATTAGAACCAGAATTATAAATAGTTACAATTTTACAATGTAATTGGCAACACATATACTATAGTATTTACAGTACCATAAATGCTTCTGTTTCTCTGGTTAAGCAATCCCTGAGATGGAACAGTGTTCTGTGTTTGCCAAGGAGAGAAGGCCAACGCCCAGGACACACAGGATAGCGGGGCGTGAGGTGGCATGTGTGGGGTTTCTGATTGGTCTGCAGGGCCCAGCTCCTCCAGGAACAGTGGGCTGTTGTGAGAACCTTGACAAGGCATGTTGGCTAGAGTTGGACTCTCCCCATGCTTAGCCCTGTGGTCCTCTGGCTTCAGCCACAGGTGCTCAGAGTCCTCTCAGGGTGGACAAATGTTTGTGTCCTTGGCCTGACCGGATGGTACCTGGGAGCGCAGGATGCCCCAGCAGCGAGCCATCTGCTCTCTCAGCCAAAGCGCTCTCGCACCAGCAGCATCAGCTTCTTCTTGCCTTTGTAGATTTGTTTGAGGTTGTCGATGAACTGGGCAAACTGCAGGTGGCCATCCTGCGGCAGCAGGAAGGTCTCCCGGGCCTTGCTCAGAAACTCAATGAACTCTCCGTAGTGGCGAGGGCTGATGTGTGTCAGGCGCGAGTGTGTGGTGTTGATATAGGCATTGATGGTGGCATCCAGCAGCTGGCGCAGGGGAGCTTTGTCGGTGGACATAAGCTTTCCCGAGCTGCGGCGGCCTGGGATGCCGGCCAGGCCAGGTGCAGTGACCGTGCAGCGCCGTAGGATGTCTGAAAGCACTGTGGCACAGTGCACGCTCTTCACCACCAGGGGAATCAGGGCCGCCAGCTCATTCTTGCCCAGGGAGTGGCTGAGGGCACACGCCCAGAGCACATCGTTGATGGCCGGGTGGGTGTCCTGGTTGTAGGCCAGGTTGAGATGGCTCATGGCCAGTGAGGCCAGCTTGAAGGCACGTAGCGGGTAGCCACGGAGCTCCATGTAGCGGGCGATGGTGAACAGCTGTGAGTGAGTCATGCCGCCGGCAGCAGCATCGATGGCAATCTGGTAGGCTGCTTCAAAGGCGATGTGGTCCTTCTCACAAAGTGTAAGGGCCGATAGGGCGCAGCTCTGTGGATCCTTCATAGCACACTGCAGGGCCAGCGTGCGAGCACAGCTAGCCAGCTCCTCCCGCTGTGGATAGTCAAGACTGAGGCGCAGGATAGTGGTGTGGGATACGGCTGTGGCAGCCACAATGCTGGTAGCCTCGGTGGGGGTGAAGAGTGTGTACCAGCTCTGCAGGATGCTCACCAGGGCCTGCACACCTGTCAGGGAGAGCCTGAGCTCAGCTGTGGCCATCCGGGTCCTGATCCAGGTCTGCCCAGACTACCATTTGGGGTCAGAACTTGGCCTGCAGAGACGAGTTCTCCCTCCTTCTCAGCAGCCTTGAGATGATCTGAGGCAACCAGGGCAAGGGGACCATCCCAGATGCCCAGACCCTGTTTGGGGTCTCTTCCCATCCCTTCCTTCCCCAGGTGAGAGTGTTGAAGGTTTCTGCAGGTGCTCTAAGCCCCTCACAAGGATGGAGCAACAGAGCCTGTGGTTCGCCTGCCCCAAGGCAGGAGTCGCAGATCTGCCTGGGGGTTCTAGCTGAAGTGGCGCCTCTCAGGGTAGAGTCTTGTGCTGGGGCTTTGGGCTCTAGATGGGGTCCCGAGCCTCCAAATTGTTTGGGGTTTCTCAGAATCATGGACAGGGACTGGGACCAAACCACTGGGCCAACTACCTCCCAAGGCTGCACTTGAGTACTTGTGGCTGAAAATTCACTCTCTCAGAATGTCTCTGATCAGAGGGTCAAAGTGCTGCTGACATCAGGGTATGGTCCAAGCAGTGAGGGCAGAGCTTGGTCAGGCTGAACAGAGGCCATCTTCTCCTACCAGCAGCCTCATCCTTTCCTAGCCATCAGTAATAGGAATATGAGCGCTCTAAAGATTCGTCGTCCTGTCCCATGAGTAGGGCCTAGGAATCCTTTCCCCTGGGGGTACAGGGAGCTGGGATACTTACCCACTTCTGTAGCACATGTCACCAACCACCGCACCATCTCCCGGCGCCTCCAGTTAAGGGTTGATAAGGTCATCCTCATCACCTGGGCAAAAAAGCAGCCTTCCCAGTTGGCTAAGCATAACTGCTATAACCTCCCCCTTCCCACTCCCCCTTGCCATTCATTTATGCAACAAGTATTTATTGGTGCCTTAAACAGCCATCTCTCCCCTGATAACTACAGATGGGTTTGTTTAATTTCTGCCCCATCCCTGCTACCAATCAGATAGAACACTCCTCTGATAACCTGTAATGAATAAAGCCCTTATTACCACACCTTGCTTGACTTGGAGGAAGGGGGATGGGGTAGGGAGAAGAAGGGGACCCTGTGGAGCCTAAGGCTACACTGCTTAACTGGCCTTAACTTCAAAACAGAGGCCAATGTTGAGTCCTTACCTTGTGTCTAGCCTAGAAGCTGTGTCCTGGGGACAGAGAAAGAACCAGTCCTGGCCCATGCCCACTCCAGTCCCCGTGGGATCTTATCTTCTACCAGTTGTCACTAGGCCAGAAGTCTAAAGTGGGGATGGCCCGCTTGTCCTCCATACCTGTAACCCCAGCTCCAGGGCCACGTTGAGCAGGGTGCTGTCTGTACTACTGTCCGTGGGTGTAGCAATCTTGAATGCATCTTGGGCCAGTTTGAAGATGAGGGAGGAAGAATGGATGTGCTTCTGTATTGCTTCCAGGATTGTGCGGAGCCTCAGAGTGTCTCCTACAGGTGCCGAGAGAAGGGGCAGGGACAAGGTCTTCTTTAAAGCTTCCCTGAACAGTCAGCTGATCACAACAGGTACTGGTTGAACTGGCGGCTATCAATGCACTGAGTGCTTCTGAAGGCCACCATCTCTTCTGGGTGGTCAAGCTCTGTCTCCACTGAACCCACTGGAGGCTCCTTCCTTCCCCAGGCACCCACATGAATTCACCTCTCTCCACCTTTTCATCTGCCTCTACCCCTCACCCTCTTTTCCCTCAGGATCTTTAGGTCCCAGAAGTCATCTTCTCGAACACCTGAATTTTGAGAGCTACTTATACAGGAGAAGGAAGCCACATTATTGCCAAAAAAGTATGCCAGTCCCATAGTTTGTTCCTCAGTACAGCTCCCTGGAGCAAAAAGGAGCTGGGCCACCACTTCCTATCCAGTAGGCAAGTATGAGTGCACAGAGTCAAGGAATACATTGCAGGAATGCCCTGTGTACCATATGACGTGAAGGTCACTGTATAATGGCAGTAGGGTATATGAAAGATTGGTGTATCTTCTGAGGGGGTAAAATGTGAAGTAAAGATAGAACAAAAAGTAGGTCTTACGTTTTACCAAGAGGTGCAGTGGTAAGAGTATACAAACTTTGGAGTAAAATACATTGGGAAGTGAACCTAGTTCAGCCATTTACCAGATCAGTTACTTCATGGAAGTAATGGAAACAATAACCTTTTAAGGTTGTTGGGGGAATTATAAAAAATTTGTGTATAGTTAATATTCTATGATTCTACTTTTATATAAAAAAGATAAGTAGCAGTCTGTGTGTGTACAGCATGTGTGTGCACACATATATGAACAGGAAATATCTGGGAATATTTATTATAACACTGTCTTAGTAGTAGTAGTTATCTTTGGGGGTCAGGATTGAGAGACTACCTTTTTTTCTTCTATCATCTTTAAAAACAATTAAAACATTTAATAGACTTTGTGTTTTTTTTGGCCACACTGTGCGGCTCGTGGGATCTTAGTTCCCTGACCAGGGATTGAACCCGGGCCCTTGTCAGTGAGAGCACGGAGTCCTAACCACTGGACCACCAGGGAATTCCCCACAAGTTTGGTCTCTATATCTGTGAGTCTGTTTCTTTTCTGTTATATTCACTAGTTTGTTGTATTTTTTTTAGATTTCACATAAAAGTGCTATCATACAATATTTGTCTTTCTCTGTCTGACTTAATTTACTTAGCAGAACACCCTCCAAGTCCATCCATGTTGTTGCAAATGGCAAAATTTTGTTCTTTTTTATGGCTGAGCAGTATTCCATTGTGTATCTATCTATACCATCTCTTCCTTTTTTTTTTAACATCTTTATTGGAGTATAATTGCTTTACATTGTTGTGTTAGTTTCAGCTGTATAACAAAGTGAATCAGCTATACATATACATATATCCCCATATCCCCTCCCTCTTGCGTCTCCCTCCCACCCTCCCTATCCCACCCCTCTAGGTGGTGTACCATCTCTTCTTTATCCATTCATCTGTTGATGGACACTTAGGGTACTTCCATTTCTTGGCTACTGTAAATGATGCTGCTATGAACACTGGGGTACATGTATCTTTTTGAATTAGTGTTTTAATATTTTTTGGATATATACCCAGGAGTGGAATTGCTGGGTCATATCGTATTTCTATTTTTAGTTTTCTGAGAACCCTCCATATCATTTTCCACAGTGGCTGCACCAATTTACATTTCCAGCAACAGTGTATGAGGGTTCCCTTTTTTCCACATCCTCGCCAACCTTTGTTATTTGTGTTCTTTTTTTAAAAAATTAATTAATTTATTTATTTTTGGCTGTGTTGGGTCTTCGTTTCTGTGCGAGGGCTTTCTCCAGTTGCGGCGAGTGGGGGCCACTCTTCATCGTGGTGCGCGGGCCTCTCACTGTCACGGCCTCTCCCGTTGCAGAGCACAGGCTCCAGACGCGCAGGCTCAGTAGTTGTGGCTCACGGGCCCAACCGCTCTGCAGCATGTGGGATCTTCCCGGACCAGGGCTTGAACCCGTGTCCCCTTCATTGGCAGGCAGATTCTCAACCACTGCGCCACCAGGGAAGCCCTATTTGTGTTCTTTTTGAGGACAGCCATTCTGACAAGTGAGGTGATTATCTCATTGTGGTTTTAATTTGCATTTCTCTGATGATTAATGATATTGAGCATCTTTTTATGTGCCTGTTGAGCATTCCAAATAGACATTTGGAAAAATGTCTATTCAGGTCTTCTGCCCATCTTTTAATCAGGTTGTTTTTTTTTTTTTTGATGTTAGGTTTTATGAGCTGTTTATATATTTTGGATTTAACCCCTTATTGGTCATACTATTTGCAAATATTTTCTCCCATTCAGTAGGTTGTCTTTTCATTTTGTTGATGGTTTCTTTTGCTGTGCAAAAAGCGTTAAGTTTAATTAGGTCCCATTTGTTTATTTTTGCTTTTATTTCCTTTCCTTTAGGATACAGATCCAAAAAAACATTGCTACGATTTATGTCAGAGTGTTTTCTTCAAGGAGTTTTATGGTTTCTGGTCTTACACTTAGGCCTTTGATTCATTTTGAGTTTATTTTTGTATATAGGGTTAGAGAATGTTCTAATTTCATTCTTTTACATGTAGCTCTCCAGTTTTCCCAGCACCATTTATTGAAGGGTAGCTCATTTCTTTTTATTGGTAAATAATATCCCATTGTATGGATCTACCTCAGTTTGTTTATCCATTCACCTACTGCAGGGCATCTTGGTTGCTTCCAGTTTTTGGCAATTACAAATAAAGCTGCTATAAACATTTGTGTGCTGGTTTTTGTGTGGACATAAGTTTCCAACTCATTTGGGTAAATACTTAGGAACATGATTGCTGGATCATATGGTTAGACTATGTGCAGCTTTGTAAAAATACTGCCAAACTGTCTTCCAAAGTGGCTGGACCTTTTGCATTCCCACCAGGAATGAATGAGTCCCTGCTGCTCCACATCCCCACTAGTGTTTGGTGTTGTCAGTGTTTTGGATTTTAGCCATTCTAATAGGTATGTAGTGGTATCTAGCTTTTCTTTTAATTTGCATTCCCCAAATGACATATCATGCTGAATATCTTTTTATATGCTTGTTTGCCATCTATATATCTTGTTTGGTAAGGCATCAGTTCAGGTCTTCAGTGCATTTTAAAATTCAGTTGTTTGTTTTCCTTATTGTTTAGTTTTAAGAGTTATTTGTATATTTGGGATATAAGTCCTTTATCAGATATTGTTTTGCAAATATTTTCTCCCAGTCTGTGGCTTGTCTTTTCAGTGTTTTTCACATAAGTTTTAAACTTTAATGACGTCCTACTTATCAATGTTTTCTTTCATGGATTGTAATTTTGGTGTTGTATCTAAAAATTTATTGCTGGGAATTCCCTGGCGGTCCAGTGGTTAGGACTCCACGCTTCCACTGCAGGGGGCCCAGGTTCGATCCCTGGTCCTGGAACTAAGATCCCACAAGCTGCACGGCGTGGCCAAAAAAAAAAAGTTATTGCCAAACCCAAGGTCACCTAGATTTTCTCCTGTGTTATCTTCTGGAAGTTTTATAATTTTGTGCTTTACCTTCATGTCTGATACATTTTGAATTAATTTTTGTGAAAGGTGTAAGGTCAGTGTCTATATTCATTTTTTAAAATGTGGATGTACAGTTCTTCCAGTACCATTTGTTGAAAAGACTGTCCTTTTCTCCTCTGTCAAAGATCAGTTGACTATATTTGTGTGGGTCTATTTCTGAGCTCTATATTCTGTTCCATTGAACTATTTGTCTATTCTTTTGCCAATACTATTTGGCAAAATACCAAATACCACACTATTTGATTACTGTAGCTTTATATTGTCTTGAAGTCAGATGGTGTTAGTTCTCCAACTTTGTTCTTCAATATTGTATTGGCTATTCTAGGTTTTTTGCTTTCCCATATAAAGAGAGTTTGTCGATATCCACAAAATAAAATGCTAGGATTTTGGTTGAGACGGTACTACTGAATTTATAGATCAAGTTAGGAAGCACTGACATAATAACAGTATTGAGTCTTCCTATTTATGGACATGGAATATCTATTCATTTAGATCTTCTTTGATTTCTTTCCTCAAAGTTTTATCATTTTCCTCATATAGATCTTGTACATATTCTGTTAGATTTTTCTTAGTACTTTTTTGAGGGGTCCTAATGTAAATGGTATTGTGGTTTTTAACTTAAAATTCCAACTGTTCATTGCTGGTATATAGGAAAGCAATTGACTTTTGTATAATACCCTTGTATCCTGCAACCTTACCATAATCAGTCATTAGTTCCAGTTTGTTCTTGATTCTTTGGGATTTAACATAGACAATCAAGTCATCTGCAAACAAAGACAGTTTTATTTCTTCCTTTCCAACCTATATACCTTTTCTTTCCTTTCTTGTCTTATTGCATTAGCTAGGACTTCCCGTATAATGTTGAATGAGAGTGGTGAGAGGTGACATTCTTGTCCTATTTCTGATCTTCAGGGGAAAGCATCTATGTTCTCTCCATTAAATATGATGGTAGCTGGAGGTTCTTTTTAGATGTTCTTTATAAAGTTGAATCAGTTCTCCTCTATTCCTAATTTGCTGAGAGGTTTTTTTTTTTTTAAATCATGAATAGGTGTTGGCCTTTGTTAATGTTTTTTTCCTGTGTCTATTAGTATAACCTATGATCTTTCTTCTTTAGCCTGTGGATGTGATGGATTACATTAATTGATTTTCAAGTGCTGAATCAGTCTTGCATTCCTGGAATAAACCCCACTTGGTCATGGTGTATAATTCTTTTCACACTTTGTTGGATTCAGTTTGCTAATATTTTGTTGAGGATTTTTTGCATTTATGTCCATGAGTGATATTAGTCTGTAGTTCTCCTTTTTTGTACTGTCTTTATCTGGTTTTGGTATTAGGTAATGCTGGCCTCGTAGGATGAGTTAGGAAGTGTTCTCTCTGCTTCTATTTTCTGGAAGAGACTGCAGAGAGTTGGTATCATTTTTTTCAAGTATTTGATAGAACTCACCAGTGAAATCATCTGGGCCAAGTGCTTTCTGTTTGGAAGATTACTGATTCAATTTCTTTAACAGATATAGGCCAAGATTTATTTATTTATTATTTATTTCTCCATGTGTGAGTTTTGGTAGATTGTGTATTTCAAGGAATTGGTCTGTTTTATCATCTAAGATATCAAATTTTAGAGAATATGGTTTTTCATAATATTCCTTCATTATCCTTTTAACATCCATGGATCAATAATGATGGCCCCTCTTTTCATTTAAGATATTAGTAATTTATGTTGTCTTTTTTTATTTGTTTGTTTTTGTTTTTTGGCTAGCCTGGCTAGAGGTTTATCAGTTTTATTGATCTTTAGAAAGAACCAGCTTTTGCTTTCTTTGATTTTCTCATGCTTTCCTATTTTCAGTTTCATTGATTTCTGCTCTAATTTTTATTATCTTTTTTTTGTGTGTGTGTGCCAGCTTTGCTCTTCTTTCTCTAGTTTTCTAAGGTGGAAGCTTATTTTATTTTATTCCCTCTCACCTTTATTGAGACATAATTGACATATAATATTGTGTTAGTTTAAGGTGTATAATGTGACTTGATATATTTATTGCAAATGATTACCATGATAAGGTTAGTTAACATATTCATCACCTCACAGTTACCTTTTTCTTTTTTTTCATTGAGGCCAGAACATTTAAGATCTACTCTTTCAGCAAATTTCAAGTATACAATACAGTTAACTATAGTCACCATGTTAACTATAGTCACCATATTAGATCCCAGGAACTTATTCATATAACTGGATGTTTGTATCCTTTGACCAACATCACCCCATTTCTCCCACCCCCTACCCCCTGTCAACCACCAATCTACTGTTTCTATAGTTCAGCTTTTTTTAGATTCTCACATATGTGAGATCACACATTTGTCTTTCTCTGACTTATTTCACTTAGCATAATGCCCTCAAAGTTGCAAATGACTGGATTTCCTTTTTATGTTTGAATAATATTCCATTGTGTGTCTATGTGTGTATGTACATGTCTGTATATATACTACTTTTTCTTTATCCATTCATCTGTCAACAGACACATTGTTTCCAAATCTTGGCTATTGTGAATAATGCTGCAATGCAATTAACGTGGGAGTGCAGATATCTCTTTGAGATAGTGATTTCATTTCCTTTGGATATATGCCCAGATGTGGGATTGCTGGACCATACATGGTATTTCTATTTTTTAATTTTTTGAGAAACCTCTATACTGTTTTTCCAGAGTGGCTATACCAATTTACATTCCCACCAACAGTACACTCCACATCTCTTATCTTTTTGATAATAGCCATTCTAACAGGTGTGAGGTAATAGATTATTGGTTGCAAATATTCCTTTTCTAACATTTGCATTTAACGCTATAAAATTTCCCTCCAAGCACTGCTTTCACTGCATCCTACATTTCTGATTAGTTGTATTTTAACTTTCATTTAGTTCAAAATATTTAAAAATTTCTCAAGACGTCATCTTTGATCCATGTGTTACTTAGAAGTGTGTTGTTTAAACTCCATATTTTGGGGGATTTTTTTCAGTTATCCTTCTGTTCTTAATTTCTAGTTTAATTCCACTGTGACCTGAGAGTATACTTTGTATGATTTCTGTTCTTCTAAATTTACTGAGGTGTATGTTATGGTCCAGAATGTGGTCTATCTTGGTGAATGTTACATGTGAGCTTGAAAAGAATGTGTATTCTACTGTTGTTTGAGGAAGTATTTTACCAATGTTAATTAGATCCAGTTAATTGATGGTGCTGTTCAGTTCAAGTATACCTTACTGATTTTCTGCCTGCCTGATCTATCAATTACTGATAGAGGTATTATGAATTCTCAGTGGATTTTTCCATTTCTCCTTGCAGTTCTATCAGGTTTTTGCCTCACATATTTTGATGCTTTGTTGTTAAATGCATATACATTAAGGATTATTATGATTTCTTGGAGAACTGACCCCTTTATCACTATGTAATGCCCCTCTTTTTAAAAATTAATTAATTAATCAATTAATTTTTGGCTGTGTTGGGTCTTTGTTGCTGTGCATGGGCTTTCTCTAGTTGCGGCGAGTGGGGGCTACTCTTCATTGCGGTGTGCGGGCTTCTCATTGCGGTGGCTTCTCTTGTTGTGGAGCATGGGTTCTAGGCACGCGGGCTTCAGTAGTTGTGGCTCGCGGGCTCTAGAGTTCAGGCTCAGTACTTGTGGCACACAGGCTTAGCTGCTCCGCGGCATGTGAGATCTTCCTGGACCAGGGCTCGAACCCGTGTCCCCTGCATTGGCAGGTGGATCCTTAACCACTGCACCACCAGGGAAGCCCTGTAATGCCCCTCTTTATCCCTAATAATTTCCCATGTACTGAAGTCTGCTTTGTTTGATTAACATAGGCATTCCAGCTTTCTCTTGATTTGTGTTAACATGGTATACCTTTCTCCATACTTTACTTAGTTGTTGTTGAAGGAATCTGACTGTGGTTAAGAAACAGTTTTTAAGATGAAAATAACAAACTGGCTCAACTAGTATGCATGCTTTCCTGAGGGAATATCTTTTCCAGACTCTTCCTGCCTTCAGTGCAGCTGGTTTGATAGTGAGTCTCCAAGGTATGGAAAGTGGGGGCCAGAGTGCTGACAACACCTCATATGTGTGGTTTATTTGTTTAAGCCCTGGCCTCTGTTTTTAGTTCAAAATGTATGGAAAGGTAAAGCATACAAACTCAGTCACAGAAGAGTTAAATATCTGCCTAAAGGTACAGGATATAAATGAAGCACAGTGCTGTTCAGTGTTTGTACTTAGGGTGTATTTGCTTGTTTTAACACTGCCTATCTATTAATTGTGGTAAAAAAAACAAAAAATATATATATAATAAAACTTGCTATTTTAACTGTTTTAAAGTGTACAGTTGAGTGGTGTTAATCATATTCACCATTGTGAAATACCATTCATTGTGTAAATACCAGCACCATCTATTTCCAAATAGATATACAATTTATAAATATTTTCTCTCATCCTTTAAGTTGTCTTTTCACTTTCTTGATAATGTCCTTTGATGAACAAAAGTTTTTAATTTTGATGAGGTCCAATTTACTCTTTTCTTTTGCTGCTCATGCTTTTGGTATCATAATCTAAGACTCTACTGCCATATCCAAGGTCATGAAGATTTACTCCTATGTTTTCTCTTATGAAATTTATGGCTTTAGCTCTTATATTTAGGTCATCGATCCCTTCCCTTTACTTTCACTCTATCTGTGTCTTTATATTTAAACTGGGTTTCTTGTAGACAACATATAGTTGGGTCTTTTTTTTTTTTAAATCCACTGTCAGTCTGTCTGTTTTTTTTTTCCCGCCCGGCCGAGCCATGTGGCTTGCAGGATCTTAGTTCCCCAACCAGGGATCAAACCTGGCCCCCTGCGGTGGAAGCATGGAGTCCTAACCACCGGACCACCAGGGAATTAACTTTTTCTTTTCCAGTCTGTCTTTTTTTTTTTTTAATCTCAAAATTTCCTTTTATTTTTTTTCCCATAAACAAGAAGGCAAAAAATTCTACTGTAAATTCTTGGGGGAGGAAGCAATCATTCTCTTTTGGGATACAAAATTTATTAAAATTATGCTGACATGGAAAATTGAGTAATTGCTAGCAAGTGGCATTGGTGATAAATACTTCATAAGTATCCCTACAGATAGCCACGTAAATGCAGTAGGTCAACCATTGTTTCTATTATAGACTAGTGTTTGTTGATTAGTCACTAGGTATATGTCATTAAAATATGCTGAGAGGGATTGTTACCACAAAGAAACTTACAATAAATCAAGAAAATAGAAATAATTTTTACTATGTAAGTTCTCCAGTCTGTCTTTTAATTGGTGTATTTAGACCATTTAAAAGACATTTAAAAGACATTTAAAATGATTATTGATATATTTGGATTAATATCTACCATATTTGTAACTGTTTTTTATTCACTGCACTTGTTTCTTTCTTTTAAAAAAACCAACAAACTTTCCTCTTTTCTGCCTTCTCTGTTTTAAACTGAGCATTTTACATAATTCAATTTTCTCTTCTCACGGTTCTGTTTCTTCAAAAAATTACTTTAGTGTTTGCCCTAGAGTGGCAGTATACATTTACAACTAATATAAGTCCATTTTCAAATAACTATACCACTTCATAAGGTACCTTATAATAGTATTCCCAATTCTTCCCTCTGTCTATAACATCATTGCTTTCATTTATCTTTAAGCTATAGTAACCCAATACATTGCTATTATTATTTTGAACAGGCAGTTATCTATTAGTTCAATTAAGAATTTTTTAGAAAACCCAAAGGATTTATTTTACCTTCATTTATTCCTTCTCTAACACTCTTCCTTTCTTCACAAAGATTTGAGTTTCAGCTCTATATCATTTTTCTTCCCTGTGAAGGATTTCTTGCAATTTATTGTCTACAGCCTTTGTCTGAGACAGTCTTTATTTCTCCTTTACTTTTGAAGGCTAATTTATTTGGATACTGAATTCTAGGTTGGTGGTTTTTTCTTGCAACATTTTAAATATTTCACTTCACTCCCTCTTGCTTGCATGGTTTATAAAGTGAAGTTGATGTGATTCTTTTTTTTTTAATTAATTAATTTATTTATTTTTGGCGTGTTGGGTCTTTGTTTCTGTGCGAGGGCTTTCTCTAGTTGTGGCAAGCAGGGCCCACACTTCATCGCGGTGCGCGGGCCTCTCACTGTCGCGGTCTCTCTTGTTGCGGAGCACAGGCTCCAGACGCGCAGGCTCAGCAGTTGTGGCTCACGGGCCCAGTTGCTCTGCGGCATGTGGGATCTTCCCAGACCAGGGCTCGAACCCGTGTCCCCTGCATTGGCAGGCAGATTCTCAACCACTGCGTGACCAGGGAAGCCCAAGTTGATGTAATTCTTATCCTTGTTTCTCTATAGGTAAGGTTGTCTTGTTCTCTGTCTTCTTTCGAGATTTTCTCCTGGTTTTTGATTTTCTGCAGTTTGAATAGGACATGGCTAGGAGAAAATTTTTTGGTATTCATCCTACTTGGTGTTCTCTGAGCTTCCTGGATCTGTGTTCTGGTTTCTGTCACTAATTTTGGAAAATTCTCAGCCATTATTACTTCAAATATTTCCTCTGCTCTTTTCTTTCTTCTCCTTCGGGTATTGCAGAATATACTGCATATGTTATTGGGTTGGTCAAAAAGTTCATTCAGGTTTTTTCCATAACATCTTATTTGGCCAACCCAAAATATATCTTTTGTAATTGTCTTACAGTTCTCAGATATTCTTCTGTTCTGGGTTCCCCCACCCCCATTCTTTTTTAATTTTTGCATTTCAATTTGAGATGTTTCTTTTTACATTTATAATTTAAAATTTTGGAAATATTCACATGGTTCAATGTTGAAAAGATACAAAAGGTAAATAATGAAAAATTCTTTCTTCCCCTTACCTCTGACCCACATTCATCCAATTTTAACCCAGTACACAACCAATAGTTTTTGTTTTACCTTCCAGGATATTCTATGCATAACAAGGAAATACTTTATTTCCTCTCCTTTAAAAAAAATCCACAAATGGTAGCATAGTATATACAGATTTACATGTCATTTTTTCCCTACATATCAGTATATCTTGGATATTATTCCACATCAGTACATAAAGAGATTCTTGTTCTTTTAAATGGCTGCATAGTATCCCATTTATGTACTTATAGGTCCACAACTGCTTATTCAAAGCCCCTGGGTTTGGAATGCATTTGGAATTCATTATTTTTAAAGTTATATACAGATAATTTGTGCATATATTATATATAATACAGGAGGTCTGAGGCAGCATCCCATAATTAAACACATTACTATTTGTGCAATGAAAGTATGAATATTCACACTAGGTAGGATAAATAGCAAAATTAGTATTGTAGTTTTTTGATACAGTAACAAACTGATGAATGAAATAGTGTGATACAGACCATGAATACTTAGTACTCTTTTATTTCTAAGGAAAACATTCAATAAAACCTCAAACCAAGCTAAGTATCTGTACATATGCATACAATAAATACTTCTTCCATTTGGTTTCTTGAGGATCTTGGACAAAAGGCTTCATCTGCACTGCTATTATTGTCACGAAAGATTAGAGTTGGATATTTAATGATGGGTCAGGATAGAGATTCTTTAATGATGAAGCAACTACAATAGATGGCCTTAAAAAAGGTGGACTTCTAGGATAATGTGTCTCATTAACATAGATTTTTATATAAGCAGTCTCTTCCAATTAAGTAAGCAGCAATAATCCCTTTTTCACTGATAAATGCATGTTATTCAAGGCCAATTAACTGCTCATACATTTCCCCCATACTGTCTATGGAGATTATTTTTCATCTGTGTTACATCTCATCATTGTCATCATTACTAGCCTCATGCTTATTTGGGTTAACACTATTTTAGCAATTTTTCTATCTTGCAAGGAATGAACAACAGGTATATAACTTATAATATTCAGTATTTTTTTGATGTCAGCTTGTTCTAACTCAGTGCTTCTACAACCTTAGTTGGCATAAATGTCATCTGAAGAATTGTTTAAAGCATAAGATTCTTGGGCTATACCCACAGAGATTTTGATTCAGTAGGTCTAGAGTTAGTTGGGTCTGGGAATTTGCATTTCTAACAAGCTTCCAAGTCATGTTTGTTTTTTTGTTTTTGTTTTTGGCTGCATTGGGTCTTTGTTGCTGCACACGGGCTTTCTCTAGTTGCAGCGAGCGGGGGCTACTCTTTGTTGCTGTGTGCAGGCTTCTCATTGCAGTGGCTTCTCTTGTTGCGGAGTGCGGGTTCTAGGTGCATGGGTTTCAGTAGTTGCAGCACACAGGCTCAGTAGTTGTGGCATGTGGGCCCTAGAACGCACGGGCTTCAGTAGTTGCAGTGCGTGGGCTTAGTTGCTCTGCAGCATGTGGTTATCTTCCCGGACCAGGGATTGAACCCGTGTCCCCTGCACTGGCAGGTGGATTCCTAAACACTGTGCCACAAGGGAAGCCCCTCCAAGTCATGTTTTATTTATTTATTTATTTATTTATTTATTTATTTATTTAGGCTGTGTCGGGTCTTCATTGCTGTGCACAGGCTTTCTCTAGTTGCGGCGAGTGGGGGCTACTCTTCGTTGCAGTGCGTGGGCTTCTCATTGTAGGGGCTTCTCTAAGTATCAGCAACTGTGTAAATGGCATAATTAAGGTATACCTGAACAAGCTTCTACAATAACTCTCTTAGAAAGACTTGGGAGTTACCTGCTGCAAGTATCTAGTATGAAAACAAATAAATATTTATATTTGCTCTTCCCTGGGAGTAAAATTTCTTGGTCACAAGAAGTTCATGAGGCATGTGTGTGGAACAGTGGTCCAGGAATGAGTATAGTTTTCTTCCATTCCAGCTTGTGTGCAATAAGCTCATGCCATTGGTACGGATTATTAAGCCAGGTAGAAATTATCTCTTCAATTACCCATGCTTTTTTGTTTACATACTAACAAATAAATCGTGAACAATTTTTTTTTTTTGGCTGCGTCACATGGCTTGTGTGATCTTAGTTCCCTGACCAGGGACTGAACCTGGGCCCATGGCAATGAAAGCACAGAGTCCTAACCACTGGACTGCCAGGGAATTCCCTGAACGACTTTGAACCATTGTGGATGTTGGCTTTTTCTAGCTTTACCTGTCTGCTGCATTGGCACATCCCAGAACTTTCAACCTGTGCTTAGAGTCCTTAAAACCTCTTGTTTGCTCATCAATCATTGTTAATTTTTTTTTTTTAAAGAAAACAGAACAGAACAAAGCTGTTTCATCCACTGTATATACATGTTTGAGACTAAGGTTTTCAATAAAAATTACCTTAACAAACTGTCAATATAATTTTCATCTTCTTCACGAAAAGAAGCTATTTCATCATAGTTGTCCGGATATTTTATACTGTGATGCTTCTGAAATTTCTGCAGCCAATCTCCTTTTTTTTTTTTAAAAAAAAATATTTATTTATTTGGCTGCACTGGGTCTTAGTTGAGGCATGAGGGATCTTTGTTGCGGCATGCGGGATCTTTAGTTGCTGCATGTGGGATCTAGTTCCCTGACCAGGGATCGAACCTGGCCCCCCTGCATTGGGAATGTGGAGTCTTAGCCACTGGACAGCCAGGGAAGTCCCATGCAGCCAATCTTCTGATATTCTATACTCACCATAAAGGTTCAGTCTTCCATGGCATAATCTAGCTTGTTTCATGAACAACAAACCAGTCAGTGGCATATTCACATTGCTTCATTGTTGAATCCATTCAATCATGGTCGTGTCAATATCTTCATTTTTTGCCCTCTGAACAATTTCTGTTCTTCATTAGTTCTGGTCATTGTTGTCCCTGTAAAACTTCAACTCTTTGTCCTTCTATTATTTCAAGTCATATGTGGTGTTAATTCCCATACCTTATTCTTTAGTAAGATGTCTCATAGACATACCTGATCAAACTTTGCACTAACTCTATTTTCTGTGCTATTGTTAATGACAGATGCTTCCTTTGCTTCTTATTCTTACCCACAGGAGTATCTTCAATTTTCTGGGCATTTTTTACAGGGCAATTAAACTCAAACTGACAAAATAACAACCATCTAAACGAAAAAGGCAAACAATATTAGTGAACAGTAGAGATGTCTGTGACTGGTAAGAGTGTTGAGAAGCAACTAATGCCTCATAACAGCTGAGGCCAGGTTTTGCTGTCAACTTAGAAAAAACTTCGGATTTTCAAAGTTTTTCAGGTTTGGGAATTCCATGTTAAGAGATTTTGGAGCTAAAGTAATATATTTAATCAGTCTCCTATTGATGGCTATTTAGAATGTTTCAAGTATTTTGCAGTTGCAAACAAGGTTGGAGTGAATAACTTTGTACAAATACCATTTCACATTTGTATAAATATATTTGTAAGATAAAATCCTGGAAGTGAAGTTGCTGGGTCAAAGGACATGTACATTGTAATTTTGATAGATATGCCAAATTGCCCTCCACAAAGTATTACCAATCTATACTCCCACTCTACACCTTTGCAAACACAATGTTTTATCAAAATGTTTTCTTTTACTTTGAAATAATTTCAAACTCAAAGAGAAGTTTCAAGAATACTACAAGCATCATAATTTTCTTCCCCCCAAACCATTTGAAAGTAAGTAACTGATTTGATACACAATCACTCCTGAACTCTGCAGTCTATTTCTGGCAAACAAGGACATCTTCTACATACCTGCCACATAACTATCAAAATCAGGAAATTTATATTGATGTATTACTACCACCAAAGGAGACATGACAAACTAAATGCAACACGTGATCTTGTATAAACACATATAGATTTTATACAAGATCATGTGTTACGTTTAGTTTGTCATGTCTCTTTAGTCTTTGACAACTTGGAAAAATTCCTGAGTCTTCCCTTGACATTCATAACCTTGACACCTTTGCAGATTAGACTGGTTATTTTGTAGAATGTCCTTCAATATGGGTATGCCTAATGTTTCCTCATGATTAGATGGAGGTTTGCATTTTTGGTGTAATATAAAAGAAGTGATACTGAATTCTTATTCCTTCCTGTTAGGTAATATATGATTGTGACTTGACCCATTACTGATGACATGTCCATTGCCCCAAAGTTTCCTTGGGACCCTTGGTAATGCCTTCTTCCCTTCCATCCTAACCTGCCCCAGCTCCCATTCTCAGGAAACTGCTGATCATCTTTCTGTCACCATAGTGTACATTTCTAGAATTTTACATAAATGGAATAATACAATAGGCACTGTTTTTTCTTTGGTCTGGCTTCTTTCACTCAGCATAATTATTTTGAGATTCATCCATGTTGTAGTATGTATCACTAGATTGTTCCTTTTCATTATTGAGTAGTATTCTACTGTATGGTTATATCACAGTTTTTATCCATTCACCTGTTGATGTGTTTTCTTCTAAAAGTTTTATAGTTTTAGCTCTTACATTTAGGTCCTTGATCCATCATGAGCTAATTTTTGTATATGTTTTACCACTTGTTGAAAGACCTTCATTTTCTTCAACTGAATTGGCTTTGCCCCTTTATTGAAATAGATTGGCCACATATATGTGGATCTGTTTTGGGACTCTATTTTCTTTCACTGATCTATTTGTGTATCTTTACACCAATAACCCTTTGCTGATTACTACAGCTTTAATAATAAGTCTTGAAATCAGGTGGTGTTAGTCATCCCACTTTATTTTTCTTTCACAAAGTTGTTTCTGGCTACTCTAGGTCCTTTGAATTTCCATACGAATTTCAGAACCAGATTATCGATTTCTACTCAAAAAAGCCTGTTAGGATTTTGATTTGGATAGCACTGAATCTATATATCAAATTGTAGAGAATCAACATCTTAATAATACTGTCTTCCAATCCATGAGTGCAGTATGTCCCATTTATTTAGGTTTTCTTTAATTTCTCTTCTTTAATTTCTCTCAGCAATGTTTTATGATTTTCATTGTATATGATTTTCTTGTACATATTTTGCTAGGTTTATTCTCAAGTATTTCATGTTTTCTTGATGTTATAGTGATAATTTTAAAAATTTCAGTTTCTGATTGTTTGTTGCTGGTATATTGAAATACCATTGATTTTTGTATATTGATCTTGTACCCTGAAACATTGCTAAATCTATTATTAGTTCTAATAGCTTTTTGTAGATGCCACAGGATTTTCTACATAGACAATCAATGTCATTAGAGAATAAAGACAGTTTTACTTCTTCCTTTTTAATCTGGATATCTTTTACTTCTTTTTAGTGTTTTATTGTACTGGCTAAAATCATCGGTATGATATTGAAATAGAAGAGGTGAAAGTAAACATCTTTGCCTTGTTTTTGATGTTAGGAAGAAAACATTCAATCTTTTACCATTAAGTATAAGGGTAGCTGTATCATAGATGCCCTTTATCATGTTGAAGAAGTTCCCTTCTATTCCTAGTTTGTTGAGGGTTTTAATTGTTTTTATTAGGAATAAATGTTGGATTTTATCAGGTTCTTTTTCCATATTACTGAGATGATCATATGGGTATTCTTTTTTACTCTATTAGTATGGTGAAATACAGTGATTGATTTTTGAATGTTAAACCAGCCTTGCATTCTTGGGGGTAAACCTTACTTATTACAATATATTATCCTTTTTTATACATTATTGGATTCAATCTGTTAAAATTTTTATTAAGAATTTTTGCACCTATGCTCATGAGAGATATTATTCTGAGTTTTCTTTTTTATAATAGTTTTTGTCTGATTTTGGTGTCAGGATAATACTGATTTTATAGACTGAGCTGGGAAATACTTCCTCCTCTTCAATTTTCTGCAAGAGTTTATACAGAATTGTTATGTTTTCCTTAAATGTTTGGTAGAATTTACCATTTAGTCCTGGATTTTCTTTCTTTTCTTTCAAAGGTTTTTAACTACCAATTCAATTTCTCTGAAATTCAATTCTATTTACTCTTTTCTTTTTACTGTGGTAAAATATGCATAATAAAATTTACCATTTTAACCATTTAAGGGTACAATTCAGTGACATTAAAGACATTCACATTGTTGTGCAACCATCACCACTATTTCCAGAACTTTCTCATCATCCCAAATTTGTAGAGAGATACTTTGAAACTATGTAAATATCCTGTTCCTCATCAAATGTTCAACCACTAGCTTAGCATCTATTGCTATTTCTTCACTGTGGCTATTCTAGGTAACTCATGTAAGTGGACTCATACAATGTTTGTCTTTTTGTGTCTGGTTTATTTCACTTAGCATAATGTTTTCAAGGCTCATCCATGTTGTAGCATATATCAGAATTTCATTCCTTTTTATGGCTAAATAATATTCCGTTGTGTGCATATACTCCATTTTGTTTATCCATTCACCTGTTGATAGATACTTGAGTTATTTCCAACTTTTGGCTACTGTGAATAGTGCTGCTATTAATATTGGTGTACAAATAATCTGTTTAAGTCCATGTTTTCAATTCTTTTGGGTATATACCTAGCTAATTCTTATTTATTTTTGAGTGAACTTTGGTAGTTTGCATCTATGAAGAAATTAGTCTATTTCATTATGTTGTTTAATTTATTAGCATAAAGTTATTCATAATATTCCCTTATTATCATTTTAATGCCTTTAGAATTTGTTGTGACATCACTTTTCCCATTCTTGATATTGGTAATTTTTGTCTTCTCATTTTTTCTTGATCAGTCTGGACAAAGATTTCAATTTTATTTATCTTTTCAAAGAAACAGCTTTTTGTCTCATTGATTTTGTCTGTTTTTCTATAGTTTATTTCATTGATTTCTGTTCTGATCTCTATTATTTCCTTTCTTTTGCTTACTTTAGGTTTCATTTGCTCTTCCTTTTCTGGCTTCTTAAGGCAGAATCTGAGATCACTGATTTGAAACCTTTCTTCTTTTCAAATATAGGTATTAAGTGCTAAAAACTTCCTGCTAAGTAAAGCTTTAGATCCAATCCACAAATTTTTATATGTTGTGCTTTTTCATTCAGTTTAAAATATTTTCTAGTGTTATTTTCCCTTTGTCCAGTGAGTTATATGGAAGTGTGTGGTTTAATTTCCAAAACTTTGGTGGATTTTCCATATATCTTTTTATTATTGATTTCTAATTCAACTGTGGTTGTCTGGAAAAGATTTTTATTTCACCTTTGTTTTTGAAAGATATTTTCACTGGTATAGAATTCTAGGTCAAAAGTTTTTTTAAAAAGTACTTTAAAGATTTTTCTCCGTTGTCTTCTGGCTTACACTGCCTCTAATGAGAAACCTGCTCTCATACTTATCTTTTGTCCTTTTTATGTAATGTGTATTTTTTCACTCTAGTTGCTTTTAAGTAAGATTTTCCCTTTTATCACTGGTTTTAAGCAATTTGATTATGATGTGCCTTGGTATAATTTTCTCCATATTTCTTGTGCTTGAGGTCATTGAGCATCCTGGATTTGCAGTCATCCTTATCCTGCTTGGAATCTCCATGCCAGGCCACTGCCACCCCCACTTCCGACATGGATGACTATTGTCAAATTTATTACTTTTGCCAATAAGATTTGTGAAAAATGTTATCTCAGGGTAATTTTAATTTGTATTTCTCAAGTGAGGCCAGGCATTTTAATTGTTTAAAAGTCATCTGTATCTTCTTTTCTGTAAACTGTCTGATCATATTTTGTTCAATTTTTGTATTGGTTTTTTGATCATTTTTATATTGATTTATCTGTATCTTTTATCTTTTCTACAATGAGCATGCATTTTTTTTGCAATAAGAAGACACAACATAAAGTAATTTTAAATTTAAAAAGTGCTTTTAAAAATTCATGTAGTTTCCTGGTATTGGAAAAATATTCATAGTCCATGGTAGCTAGTATTTTATTATAACTTCTCAGGGGCTTATTTTCACTTCTCTTTGTGATAAAACCTACATAACTAACATGGAGTATGTGAGCTTAAAAGCCTGAGTCACTCTGGACTGCCTATCTTTTGACCAGGGGCCCTAGAAAAATCATAAACTCTCGTATCTGTAAAGAGATCTGGAGCTCCATCACTTCAGTAGATCTTCCAATGGCCCTGGGAAGCTGACAGGTCATTGACAATGATCCCAATTTTATAGATTTTTAAACCAGAGGCTTAGAAAGGTAAAGTGACTTTATCATATGGAAGGTTAGATTTAGAAGTTACCTTAAAGATGATCTCATTCTCTGTACTCAGAGTCCTACAATTAGTAACTACAGCAAAACTTTGGCTTGGACTCAGGTGTTCATTCTAATAGCAGTAATCAAAGTGAGGATCTCTATCACTATAAGTGCTCAGGGGAGGACAGATAGCTTCTCTTCTTCAGGAGACAGCAGGCTAAGCCTTTGATAGGCCATGACTGGGCAGGCATACTGGGGGTGCTGGAGCCTTAGGTCTTTCTATGCTCACCTTTGGCAGCAGTCAGCATGGTGGAGGCCAGTTCACACTGCTGTGATTCCAAGTGTCCAAGCGTGAACCAGCGAGGGTAACGGCTGGGCACCACAGATACCATATGGTGAGGGTGGGAAGTGTCGCCTGCAGAAGTTGAGTTTTCTAGAACAGGTAACCTAGAAGACCCAGGGAGAGTCATAAGCTATCACCCAGACCCTTGCCATTTGGAGCCACCTTAGAGCAGCTTGTTCTTTGCTGGGGAGGAAGTGGGCAGGAAAGGGTTAATGAAGAACTTTGAAGGTTTTAAAACCTATGGTACCGTACTTTATATGAGGTGAGAGCCTGGGCACTTGTAGAACTCAAGCTGAATAGTTTCTTACTGCAAATGGATTTGAAAGACAGTTCAAAAACCATAAGATTATTTTTAAAAGCATAAGAAATATATGCCAAGTAATCCTCAGCAGTCCTTTTTGGTCGAGCTGAGGAGCTTTCTCAGCCTTATAGCCTAACTAAAATTCTTCTTCTGTATGTTCTGCTGCATCCTAGAGGTCCACCTGCCTGAACCAAGGATCCTATTCTAGTTTGGAAACAGGATGCCCATAGCTCATTGTTCTCAAGTCTTGATACAGAAAGACTTACTTCTACTTCCCCAGATGTATCTGGTGACCTAAGCCTGGGAACCATTTCTCAGTTAGGTATGAAAAGGCTCAAACCCCTTGTGAAGCTGCCAAACTGGCCTCAGAACAAAGAGACTCAGGCCTTGGGTGCTCCGTATCTGTTAAAAATTCAGAGACTTCCTCAGACAGTTCACTGAGAATGCAGCCAGGGAGCAAGTGCATCACCAGCAAGGCATCCCAGATAAGAATCGTAGATCATATGAAAATATCTGAATCATTTTAGGGCAGGCTGATGGCAGGTCCAATAGAATAGAGAAAGAGTGAAAGAGAAGAAAGTGAGACAAACAAAGAAAAAGAACATCTGAGACTTCTGGTTTAGTGGAGGCATTTGGGCTAGGAAAGGGCTACCCACCTCATGGCACGTAAGGCTAATTTATAGGACAGGTCTGGATCATGAGGCAGTAGAGCTGAGAACAAATACTTGGCAAAGGTATGCATGGGAACACTCTCTCGGTGGATGACTTCTCCCAGACCGCTGAAGGGGCCTCCTGCAGGAAGAAGATAAGCCAGCCAGTTATTTATCTGTATGCTTGTATTTGTCTGCCTGGACTTGAGCCTTAGGATCCCACATGTGTTTGCTAGCCATAAGAACCTTCACTACACTTTAATGTCAAAAATGTTGCTGTACCTGTGCTCTGTTAGAGAGGGGAACCCAGAGTCACAGGCCTAAGACTCGGTGACAATAGCCCCTTCTCTACTTACCTTCCAGGAGTAAGATGCACTGCTTCTGCAGTGTTTGCACTAGCTCATCATCCAGCTGCAGCTCCTGGAGTCGACTCAGGAGCTGCTCCTCATTACGGCACACCTTGTCCTGTGCGTAGAGGCCTTCAGGCATCACCCTCTGTTGACCCATCCCCATCAGAGCAACTTCCATGGCCAATGACAGGTAGGACTCACTGCTGTCTGGGCAGCCTGCAGCCACAGGCACATGCTGGTACACAGGGGCTCTGCTTTCATTCATATCTGAGGACGACAGGGCACCGGATTCGGTAGGTCAGGCCCCATGGATTTTTCTGCCTCTCTTCCCCCCACACTTTGGAATACAGCTTGGTCAAGAGCTAACACAGGGAAGCTGAGTCAAACACCAGAACAGTAAGACAAATATACTGAGAAAAGGTTATACAGGGTTACAAAGATTCCTAACTCCTTCCTAATGCATTATCTGGTTAGGCCAGCTGGGGAAGAATACAATCATACTAATCTTTTGCTAGAATGTTATGTAATACTATAATTATCTATTTTTGTGTCTGTCTCTTCACTAGAATGTAAGAACCTTAAAGGAAAGAGACTTTATCTTACTGCCTGAGGCATCTCCAGGGCCTGGTATGTGGAAGGAGCTAAGTGTATGTCTATGGTAAATAAACCCCAAGTACAACTTCAGGTTTTCAAGATGTAAGTGTCATTTTGCAGATGAAACAGACCAAAGATGATGAGTCCTTTTTCAGGCGATCAGAGAGAAGTTAGGGTAGCCGCTACCTTGCACTGGGGCCACCCCTTGTATCTCTACCCACAGAAATCCAAATCCATCCAGTTAAACTATTACTTTTGTGACATTTGCAACTTTTATGTTATTATTACTTTATATGTTCCACCTTTGGGTTCAAAGTTTCAGGAGGAGAGCACAGGTTTAAAAGCCAGAGTCTTAATTTCTTTCCTTTCCCCTTCCTCCATCTGGTAAATATTTATGGAAGACTATTAAATGGAAGTTATTGCCCTAAGTGCTAGGATCACAATGATAAGTCGTAATTTCTGCTTTCAGGGACCTGACAGTCTAGTAAGAGATACTTACTTGTAAACAAATTGTAATGCAGTGTGCTAAATACCGTAATAGATGTATGTATACAATACAGTGATAGCATAAAGGAAAGAAGAATCAGTTCTGTCTCAAGTCCTTGCTACTTTGAGACTTTATTAAATTACTTCCCTTTTATTTCTGTTTTGTAAATTTGGTACAAAACCACCATAAAGGAGAATGTTCAAGGGGAACATGAGAGTATTACACAAGGTATACACACACTGCTGATGGAAGTTTTTTCCCCCTTCCAGACTCTGAGGACTACTTGGCCTCTGACTCCTCAAATCCCCCTAGCCCTTCTTATTCCCCTTGGATTACTCTTTAGGCATTCACACAGTAGGGAAGTGAGAGGAGCAAAGGAAGACTGAGGCTGGCACAGTAAAATGGGTGAGTAGGACAGGGCCAGTCCACAGAGTGGGAAAGGAAGGTGGGAAAGAGAGCAATCCCAAGAAAACCTCTCAGGGGAGGTCCAGTTTGGAGAAGAGACCAAAAGGCTGCAAGAGGGGTAAAACAGCCTCTGTCATGGAGGAGAAGAGAGCTCCCAAGGGCAGTTTCGGCTTGCCTTGGGCTGACCCCTGTACCTGACACTTCCAGATAGCCATCATCATTCAGGCGGCAGGCCTCAGTCAAAGTGAGAAACAGGCAGCCAATGGGATCCAGGGGGTGGCCCACCCAGCCTTCTAGGTTTGTGATCGTTGTGGTTCCTCTCTGCAACAGTTCTGGAAACAAGCAGGTCAAGGTTTCAGAGAGTGATAGAGACACACTGCTCTCTGTCCCTGCCTGGTCTCTCCATTAGTCTCTTCACCAGTCTCTTTCAGACACCGGCCCTGAAACTCAAAGTAAAGCTTCCCTCACTGTCTTGCTTTGGGTTGATGAGACTGGTCACAAGCTCATCAGCCAGCTCTGAGGCCATGTGGTATGCATTTAGGCTGCCTGCTGACAGCACACATATGTAGATACAGCTTTACAGATCTTCTCATACCAGATCTTAGTGGATTCAACTGTCCTGTGAGAGAGGCAGGCCAGCATTATTATTCCCATTTTACAGATAAGAAAACTGATATTCACAGAGGTAAAGTGAGGCACTCCACACAGCAAGGAGAATGACCTAGAATCCCCTAGCCCCTGTAACACCAGGAAACTTAATGAAAATTAAGTACTAGGCCTTGCAGCCCCTGAGGATCCTCATCAGCCTCAGCCTAAGGAGTTAAGATGGCTCTTGATCACTATACCTTTCTTCTGATGCTTGTAGATTTCCAGCTGCCGTTGCTGCTGCAACCTCAGAGTATTGATAATGGCCACTGTGAGTCTGAGGGCCTCTTTTGGGTAACCATGGGAACGCAGGGCATCAACCCGAGCACAGGCTGTAGGCACATGCTCTACCAGATGAGAAGAAAATATTTTGATTGAGTTAAGTTTTCAAATCAGGAAAATTCATGCTTGACAAAGGGAGACTGTACTCAGTTCAGTTCCTCAAATTCAACCTGACGTCTACTGTGTACCAGAAATTGTATTTTATCTTTTAGGGATAGAAAGTTGAATAAGTCACACGTACTACCTCCAAGGAGATACCCTGCAGCCTCAGTGTAGTGGTTTGGTGTAGAAAGGGGCAAAGAACTAGGATAATAAAATGTTGTACCTCTTTGTGAACATGTACTACAGGAATGCAATGTAGCAACAAACTGCCTTTATAGAGGGAAAGGCCTCATTTGTTTATTAATCCTATGCTTCCTGAGAACCTATTAAATGCCAGGTAGCATGCTGGGCAAAGCAACTACAAAGATGAATAAGAAATGGTCACTTTCCTCAAAGTGCTCACAAATGATACATAAACAGATCATTATAAAACAGTTGAAAAGAAATGACATGATAGAAATATACACAGAAAGAAAATAATATTTGAGCTATATCCTTTGTAGGGCAAGTAATATTTTAAATATGTAGACAAGCAGGGAAAGGCGTTCCTGGTTGCCTTTATATATAACATATAAACAGAGGCATATAAGTAAAAGCATAAAAAGTATTCTAGATAACATCTTCAGAGTATGGCAAATAGCTCTGTGTAGAGTTAGGTTATGTGGCTAGAGATAGCCTGGAAAGGTAGAGTCTGGGATGTTAAGAGCTTTGGATGCCATACTAAGGAGTTTGGATTTACCTTAGGTATAACAAATGACTACCAAAGGCTTATAAATGGGGAAGTGATTATAATGAGATTTATGGTTTATTTTGTGATTTCTTTTAAGATAACATTAAAAATTATACAAATAATTATAGAAAATTTGAAAATACAGATAAACAAAATAGAAAATAAAGATTGGAGATAACCATTATTTCTAGTTTCATATTTCATTTTATGAAAAAAATATATATCCAGACTTTTCTATTCAATTTTAATAAAAATGGGATATTTTAATTATTGTTTTGTAACTAGGTTTTTCCACTTAATAACATATTGTAAATATTTTGCCATATCATTAAATACACTTCTATAACATTAAAAATGATTACATATCATTCCACTGAATATGCATACTATCCATTAAGTCAATCAATCCCCTATTGTTGGACATTTAGATTGCTTCCAGTTTTTTCTCATCTGTACATTATACATCCATGCTCTAATAAACCCCATAACTTTATGCATATTCTTAGTTAATTATAGCTCAGGATAAACTCCTAGAGGTAGAATTTCTGGATCAAGGGCTATGAATGTATTTTAAAGGCTTTTGATAAATGTTGTTGAAATGTTGTAAGCATTTACATTCCTACTAGTAGTATATGAGATTACCTCTCCTACATGTAACCCCTCCTCTACCAAAACCTAATTAACTTTTTTTTTTTAAATTTTATTTATTTATTTATTATTTATTTTTGGCTGCGTTGGGTCTTTGTTGCTGCGTGCGGGCTTTCTCCAGTTGTGGTGAGCGGGGGCTACTCTTCATTGCGGTGCGCGGACTTCTCATTGTGGTGGCTTCTCTTTTTGCGGAGCATGGGTTCTAGACGCATGGGCTTCAGTAGTTGCAGCATGCGGGCTCAGTACTTGTGGCTCGCAGGCTCTAGAGCGCAGGCTCAGTAGTTGTGGTGCACAGGCTTAGTTGCTCCACGGCATGTGGGATCTTCCTGGACCAGGGATCGAACCCGTGTCTCCTGCATTGGCAGGTGGATTCTTAACCACTGTGCCACCAGGGAAGTCCCCCTAATTATCTTTATTTATAAAATTTCTGACTATTTGACAATCGAAACATGATAATTCAGTGTTGTTTTGATTTGTATCTTTGTTTATTAATGAGGTTATATTTTTTCTCATGCTAGTTATATATATGTTTTAGAAGTGTTAGATCAGAGAAGAAGAAATATAATCAAAGGGAATTTCAGGTGGATTCAGCAAGATCTTGTGAAAGACAAAGATATGGGGTGAGGGATGGAGGTAGGGAATTGGGAGATGATAATAAAAATGTACGCTATTGTCGTAAGACTCAGAAAATGTGTATTTTTAAAAAGTGTCTAGTTTGGAATGGGCATTCTATAATAAAGTCAAGAATAGATTGACAGAGGCTAGAGGAGGGTTTAAACTCACAATGGAACAGCTCTATCCTGTTATGATGACGGAAGGAATGAGGAAAGGAAGACAGCTTGGTGACAAATGCAGATAGTGCCTTAGCTACTAGTACAGAGTAATTTAAGTTTCAAAGTTCATGCCTTTTCAGCAAAATATGTAATTTCAGGGTAGATTACAATGTTGCTCGGTAACTGCTGATTAAGAGAGCCTGTGAACTAATGTCTAATGATTTTGTTAGTACTCTTTCAGATTTACTAACTCCTTTCCCCTCCCCAAACTTAGGAAACAATATAAATCCCTCTATTTGAGGTTACTGTACCTCATTTGTACATATGCAAATCTCCCAGGCTACACATAAATACCCTGAGGCCCTAGTCAAGGCCCCAGAAGATCTGTATGAAGACTGTCCAAAGTGTAGTTGTGTTGCTGGTACCTATGCAGATGGCTCACTCAGGCTTGGCATAAGGTGAGAGTGGGCTCTGAAATTGTGAGAGTAGGACAGGTACACTTACCAAGCCACAGTGGCTGGCCTTGGGAATTAAAGAGTAGTCTCTCACTTTCCTGCTGGCAGGCAGGAGCTATATATACATCACTGCTGATTATTCGCTGTAAGTGGCTGTCCTGCCAATGCAATTCACGGCCCTCGATGGCTCTAGTGAACACTGTCCGTCTTGGTCTGGATAAAGAATCTGGGGAAAGAAAGAAATGCAGCAGTTCAATGACGGGTAATCTGAAGCTCTAGCTCTTGTGTCTTCTTCAGGCTGGGAGGAATGGCAGAAGAATAGTGTATAGTTAGTGACAGCAGTCACTCTGCCATCTGTCTGGGTGTTCGTTGTGTTGCTTCTTTACTGGATAGCTTTTCATGTGTCTGTGCCCTCTATGGGAAGAACCTTTCTACATAGATCTATGGCTGAAGACCAATTTCTCCTAGGACCCAGAGCCACATGAAAGAGAGGAGGGACAGTGGTGCTCAGCTGCTCAATTATGAGGATACAAACTGCTTCTGTAGAAGCCAGAGGAACAGAGAAGCAGCTAGGTAATATCCCTGGCCAACCCATAACCTGTTTCTTTTACAGCATGACCCACATCAGACTAAGTACTTCTGTGACATTGATATAAAAGCTGAAAAAGCGCTGAAGCCCTGTGTATTCTGGTATCTTTATCACACTAGTGTCTGCAAGCTTACAACCTTGTTCTCCAATAAGAAAAACTGATGCTGACAAAAGACTAAATTGTTTTCTCATTGGAGTCCTACCATGCCATCTCGCTTCAGGAAAAGGGCTGCAGGGAAACAGCAGACAAAGTAAGCTCAATTCTTCAGGGTGGTGTGTAGGAAGACCAGATGGAAGATACAGTCATAAAATGTGGATATAGAAGGACTCATGGAAGTGACATTTAAGGAAATAAAAACATAAACAATCATTTAACTGACTCTCTGCCAGACTAAGAACAGTTGAAACTATTTTGGGATCAAGAACTGAAATACAGATATTTCCAGAGATGCCCAAATGAGTTGTGCATCTACTGAGCCTGTGCAAAAATATTGGGAGGGAAAGTCAGAGGGTTCAGACTGAACATGAAAGAAATGAACATATTCATCTACTAAGCAAAAGTCCTTGGAATCTGGTCATCTCTTCAGAAACTGGTATATTCCTTAGAGTGCAGGCTCAGAGGAGTAAATCAGAATAGCACTGACAATATTTACTGGAATTGCTCCTCCTTCATGTCACCCCTCAGTTGAAGCACAATGACCTTCTACTGGCTGCAGTCGGAGCCCCTCTCCTGCTAAACTGAGAATCTACCATGGGTCTGCTCAGCCCACAGTGGGGATTAGGCTCCCAATATGTTTTGTATTTCATGAAGTCAGCAAATAATGACTGTCTACTACATGGCAGGTACTGTTCTAGGTATTGAGGATATAAGAAGTCCTTGGCTTCATGGACCTTTATATTCAAATGGGGAGAGACAGTTAAATGAATGTATAGTATAGTAAATATATAAGATGGTTATGAGTGCTAAGGAGGAGACTAAAGCAAAGTTAGGGAGAAAGGCAAGCTGGTATTGGGTGGGGGTTATTGTTTTATATAGCATGGTTTTTAATAAGGTAACATTTGAACAGAGACCTGAAGGAACTGAAGAGCAAGCCTCAGATATAACTAAGGGAAGAGCATCCTAGGCAAAAGGAACAGTAAGTGCTATTGGTGGGAACATATTTGGAGTGTTTGAGGGTAGTGAGGAAGCCAGTGTACCTAGAATGGAGTAAATAAGCAGGAAAGTCATAGGAGATGAGGTCAGAGAGGTACTAGGAAACCAGACCATGGAGGGCCTTCTGGGCCATGAGGCAAAGATGAGAAGCCACTGGAGGTCTTTGAGCCATTGAAGGTATATGATCTGATTTGCATTTTGAAAGGACAACTGGCAGCAGTATTGAGAACAGACTTTACGATGGAAGCAGTTAGGAGGCCACTGCAATAATTTGTGAAAGATGGTGGTAATCTGTTCAGAGTAATAAGCAGTGGAGGTGATGAGAGTAAACGAACCCTGGATATATTCTGAAGGTAAAGGTAATAGGATTTGCTCATGGATTAGATCTGGGATGAGAAAGAGAAGAATCAAGGATGACTCCAAGGTTTTTAAGATAGACTTGTCATATATAGAGACAGGGAAGACTGCAGGAGGAGCAGGTTTGGGTGGGGCTAGAGGGGTAAGAAATCCTACTGAGATCCTATTAATATCTAAGAGGAAACATCAAAAAGGTAGATGAACATGTAAGTCTGGAGTTGAGAGGAAAAGTCTGGGCAAGAGATATAAATCTGGATGTTGTTAGTATATAGATGATTATTAAAACAATGCAATTACCAGGGGAGTAAATATAGAAAGAGAAGTGGTTTGATAACTGAGCCCTGGGTACTCTAGCATTTTAGGTTGGGAAGTGGCGGGGAGACAGTAAAGGAGACTGAGAAGGAGGGGCCAATGAAGAGGAGAACCAAGAGAGCAGTGTCTTGGAAATAAGGTGTTTGAAGGAGAGAGTGATCGATTGTGACAAATACTGCTGATAGGTCAAGTAAGATTCTGACTGAGAACTAGATTTAGCAATGGTCAGCGTTAGTGACCAGTACAAGAGATGTTTCAGTACTGAAGGGATGAAAGCCTGACTGGAGTGAGTTGAAGAGAGAATAAGAGCAGAAGAAGTAGAGAAGATAAATATATAATATTCTTTTGAGCATTTTTCTTAATTCTACCACTTATTTCTACTACCTCAGAGAAACAACGTGGTAGACAGAGAGTCATGTGGGGTCAACAAGAATGTTTTTTGCTTTGTTTTGTTTTGGGATGAAAGATAAAACAATGTGCTTGTATACTCAGAGGAATAATCCACAAAAATCTGTGATGCAGGAGAGAGTAGAGATAATTCCTGGGGTGATGTCCTAGATAAAAGGAATAAGATCTCAAGAACAAGTGGAGGGTTTGGACTTAGACAGAAGCACAAACAAAAACAGCAGAAAAGGCAGAGTAGATGGGTGTAGACAGAAGCAGATGTGGTGACAGAGTTTTGGAAATTCTCTTCTGCTTGCTTCTATATTCTCAGTGAACAGGAAGCAAGTCTTCAGGATGAAAGTGAGGATGGGGAGAAAGTATAGAAAGTTTTAAGGAAAAGGTGGTGTGAAATAGTAATTTAGAAGACTGAAAGAAGGCATAGACTAGGGAAATGTAGTTGATGTCTGAACAATACTATGGACCCACTTGAGATTAGTGGTCATAAACTTAAGATAAGACCAGTTATCATAGTCATGTTTCTCTCCACCATGTTCAGCTGTGTGGGTGTGAGCACCGAGTAACTAGAAAGTTAGACTGAACTACTAAGGTTAGGGTTTTGCTATGTGAGTGTAACTAAGGGAACGAGGGGGTTGAGTATGTATGCAAGGTAGTGATTATAATGATGCACCAAGGAATCTAATCGGGATAAGAAGGAAAATGAGGCTACCACAAGAATGAAAAAGTGATAGGATCAAAATTCCTAGTGGGTCAAAGAATTACTGGAACTGGAATACCAGAGAAAATAACCTAGTAAGACTGGTGGTGCTAATTGGAGCTGCTTGAAATTGCGATTGTGAAGAAGGTGTAGTTATTGGTAATGACAAGCTTTAGGGTATGATCTTGAGGTTGCATAGCTAAGTTATGATAGAAGATAGACTATTAAAAGAGAGGAGGTCAAAGAACTGAAAGACTAGAATACTGAAAGTACCATTTATGAGGCTATTTAAATGATCAAGAATCATGACAGAAGTAGAGGCAGAGAGTAGTGTTAGTGAGCCAGTAACCAAAAATCTCCAAGGCATGAGGGGGATTGCCCCAGAGGTCAAACGACCAAAACCTGGAGGGCAGCAGACAGCATATTTTAACAGCACTGACTTTAAAGCTGGGGGGTATTTTAGGAAGGAGGGTAGGACAATGATGTAGAAATGGCAATGAAGAATAAGCAGGATGCCTATTGCTCCATCAGGCCCAAAGGTAAAGAGATATGAGAGATAAATCAGCCACAGCTTGAGAAGACTTAAGAGGAAACAACATCCTCAAATAAGAACCAGTAACAACGAATAACCAGTATACTGTGACAAGGAAGAAACTGCCAGACTGGAGGCATGTGTTTATACACATGTGACTCTCTCTATGCCAAACCAAAGTCAATACTAAAAGGATAGATTCCTGTGTTGTGGAGGTTAGATGAATGCCAGCAAAGGGTAGCTTCAAGTGGCAAAGTTGTAGGCTTTTCATCTCTCATTACCTTGGTTGCCTTAAATACACTGATAATCAATTATGGTACAGTAGATGAAGACCAAGCAATAACAATAATTTAAGTGATTTCCTCCTAGAGGTTAAAAATATCAGTAGATTTATCACTTAAAATAAAAGGGAGGACATGTAAAATCAATGTCTGATAAAATCTACCAATAAAGGATCCCCATGGGCTAAAGAGCAATCAATTGCCAACAGCAAATGGCCTGAGTTAGATGAACTAAAGCTGATGTGAATGTTGATGTCCAGTGATACCTGGTCAGTGGGCTCAAAAGGCAGAGGGTACAATATCACTGGACTGGATTTGTCTTAAAATGGAGCAAGAGTCCTAGCCATATCTTGGAACAATGACCCCCTCCTAGAAATCTGCTGTATAAAAATTTGAGGAAAACAGAGAAAAGTAAGTAAGAAAGGCAACTGTCAGGACATTTTTTTAAGTTTTTTTTTTTTTTTTTCCTCCCAGGTCTTCTATCATTCCCTTGAGGTAGGTCTTCTGAGCTAAAACCAACCCCAACTGAGGCCAAGATCCATTAGTCATGAAAAACTTGAAGGGTAAAGAGGATTCATGAAGAGGGCTCTAGGAATTTATGCTGGACACTGTAAGGACACTCTAGATGTGGAAAAGGACAGCATCCTCAATGTCAAAGATACAAGCTTACCCTTATTTAAGGTTTGGCATTTCAAGACAAACAAAAGGACAGGCTTTTCTTATTTAGGATGACAATTCTGACAGTCCAAAAGTTGTCCAGCCACCTTTGTTCTCAGGCTTTACCCTCCGACCTTTTGGAGTTCCAGGCATGAAGACGCTAAAATGATATCTGGCTCACCTGAACGGTGACTGGCATTCTGGGGAAGTGCGTTGGTGATGTTGGGCAGCTCATGCCCATAGTTCCCATCCTCCAGGGGACAGACATCCAGGTCATTCCACTTCTGCAGTTGCTGCAGCCAACAGGATTTTTCCTCCAGTTTGCAATGTGGATTTAAAATGATGCACACCCATAACGCCCCTGGAAAAGAAAACAACCCACATTCTTGACATCTCTCCTTTGATGTATGTCTAAGCCTTAATTTTTCAGTTTACTCTTTTCTTCCATTTTTTGTTGGTAGGAAAAGTTTCCAAAACATCAGCTTTTCTCAATATAAAAAACCAAATCTGCTAAAGTTTTCAGAAATGCTTATTTTTCCTTCCCAAAGGTTTCTTAAAGCAGAGTGACTATCTTGATATCTGGATATATGCCTGTGATGATGAACAAGACAGATTTGGGCTTGAATTCTGAGCTCAGATCTGCAGTCCAACAAACATGTATTGAGAGAGTTCTTGTTCAAGACCTTGTATTGGAGAATAAGACCCTGTTCCTACCCTTGAGGAGCTGTCCAATGGGGGAGATAGATAAGTAAACACAGTGTCATTTGAATATGATAAGTGTTAAGATAAAGATATATTCACGGTACAATAATAGCACAGAGGAAGGGCATTTAGCATAAGAAGGAAGGTGCTCAGAAAAGGATTCAATTTTAGTTGACCTTGGACTTTCTGAGCTTCAAATCCCTCAACTGTAAAACTGAGATCATAATGTAAAGGGCCTAGCATATTATTTGGCACAGAGTGGAATTTAGTATTTCCCTTTTCCAGGGAAAATTGTTTATTTGTACTTGGATTTTGATACTGTTGATCAGCTGTGATGCCTTAAAACTATCACATTCTTGGATCTTCTCTGTCACTATAGCAGAATATCACATATTCCACATAACCAATGAGTACTGTTTCTTTGACCACATCACCCTTCTTTGCAAGCAAACCTGCTTCTTATTTTCAAAGTTGGCTATGTGGCTAAGACAGAAATATTCTCAATCTCAAGTTAACAATAAGCCTGGCTGCAGAGTGTCTTAAGTTAAACATCCTTTGGGATGGTGTTATATCTATAGACGGCAGTATATTCAGACACTATTTCAAGGCCCCTCAAAGTCAAATAGGAATGTTTTAAAAGACCATTTAAGCCTCAATTTCAGGTACTAACTAGAGATGATGAAAATTCATTTCTATTGGCTCAATTCAGTTTTTCAAATCCAAAATGAAAAAGAAACTACACTATGTAATATAATAGTATTATATAATGATGGTTCTTAAGGGGATTATAGTTAGGAGTCCCTCAAAAAATAATTATACTAAAGCATAGTAAATGCTATTATAGCCACATATAAAGTGCTGTGAGAATATGTATGATGGAACAATTAACTCTGTAGGTGGGGTCAGGAAAAGTTATAACATTTGAGTTTGTCCTTGAAGAATAAACATGAGTTAATTCTAGTTAAAAAATGGCTAACTAAGTACATATGCTCATTATCAGTCCCTCTTGATACTTCACTAAAATGAAAGTAGAGGGATAAAAACAGGCATAAACTCACATAGACACAGAGAATGGGAGAGATGAAAGAGAAGAGTCATAAAATTTTGGAATCTGGAAAGCATGTGGATGAGAGATAGCTGACATAGCAGAAGAAAGTTGAAAACTCCATTAGCAGTTAGGAAAGCCCAGCAGCAGACTGATTCATGCTGCAGAGCCCCGCTGAAAGTGGGGCCGAAAAATAGTGGAACAGGTTAGAAGTTTGTCAAAGGTCTCAGGATCACAGACTTCCTCCTCTATTCAAGGTAGCTCAGTGCCTGTTCATTCTCTCTCCTGGAAGAAAACCAGAGCTTTACTCACTGGAAAGATAGATTCAGAGAGGCTCTGGATTGGGAATACTGTGTACAACTGAGGGTGGGGTTTCCATGCGAAAAACTGAGGGATTAAGAAAAATATACATATTGTACAAATGGACACCCTTACCCCCACCATCCAACCCTCTTTCCCTACTTGGTTCTGAGAAGACTGTGACAGGCTTATAATCCAGACATGGTGTTCATGTCCTAGTGTTTTGTGGAAGGTAGAACTTGTGAGTAATAAAATTAGCTGAGGAAATATCTAAGCAAAGTGTTGAAGGAGCAGCCTGGTTTCTATTGACTGCTTATTGTAAAATGCAAGAAGAAAGAAATTAAAGACAGAACTGTGAACCAAAAAGGAAGCAGAACTTAAAGATGTGGAACATGCTCAGCCTATCCACATTGAAAAGAATGAGAAAGCCTGTTTGGGAAAGAATATGATGGTGTGACCCTTAGAGAGGTAAATCTTCATCTTTTATTGTAGGAGTAAAAAGAGAATACCTAGAATTAAAAAATCAAGAGAGAACATTTATTTAGAAATGTGGAGGCATGTTAGAAAAAGCAGCTAAAAGAATTAAAAATTGCTCTTTCTGAGAAGTAGTAACTGACAATGTGAAGGAATATGGCAGAGGAATATTGTTTTTTATTAAAAAGTTTGTAGAACTCTTTGACATTTTAACCTGTATACATGTATTACTTCATTTTGAAAGAAGAACGAGAGATAAATAGGAGTGGTTTGGGCAGAGAGATCGAGGGAGGGTATATACCCAAACAGGAGAAAGGACATAAGCGAAGGCAAATACGTTCTCATGAGTCATTTTAGTCTCTTTGGATATTTAGTCTATTGGATGTTTTTTCCTTTTGGTAGAAAATTTTTGTAATCTAGCATGTTAGCTTTTAGTACTATTGGGACTGTGAGTTCCTACCAATTACAGTGTCCTTTCTGAACACCAGGTGGCAGGAAATCCCTAATATATAGGAGGTAAAGGAGGTAAAAAATTTCTAACCGTGTGACAGTAAGAAAGATGCACAAATATTCAGATCATAAAAGTTACTTTCTCTACTTTTAGAATTTAAGAATCCTAAAGGCCTCTATAAACCTCATGAAAAAAATTTTTTTCTTCACATTGTAGTCTTTTCCTATGGTGTCTGTGTTACACTGTTTGCTGGTTCTTGTAAAATTAATGTAGGGATAGGGTCCCACCCACCAACAAACAAAAAAGATAAGAAAACCTCATCATTTAAGATGAGGGAAGAGGAGCGCTAAGAAAAGAATTTTGAGGAAGCACCAATATTTAAGTTGTGAGCAGAGGAGAAGGAGGAATAAGCAAAAGAGATTAAGAAAGAAAGATAAGAGAGATGGAAGAACCAGGAGAAATTAGTGACACACAAGCCAATTAGCAATGTCTAATGAGGCAGAGTGTCAATATTAGTAACAAACATTTACCTTACAGTTTAAGATGTGCTTTTTGTTTATAGTGAAGTAAAAGATTTTCACATTTAATCTTCATAAGTATAACGAGAACCAAAGAGAGGCCATTAAACTTGGCCTTATGAAAGGCAAAATCAATAGGGTAACAGGAACAGAAAACAGATTGGGGTGAGTTGAGAGAGGCTTAAGAGGTAAAAAAAACAGGGAACTAACTACAGTCATCAAGGAGTTACTATTTCCTAGGCACTGAAATATTAAAAAGGGGATCCCTAGAAAGTGAGTACTTTCACCTGTAAGTTTAAAATGAGTTTTCTGTTTTATTAAGTCATTATGGATTTGTTTTTTAAAAAACTCAAGAGATTGCTGCATCTCTAAGAAAGAGACACGGTAAAAAATCCTGCAGGTGCCTACATGTAATAGGCATGTAGGGACTGTGTTACCATGATCCAAAAGCAGATTTTCCAGCAACTTAAAAAAAGCATCACTTGAGGATACAGGGAGGGGGAAGGGTAAGCTGGGACAAAGTGAGAGAGTGGCATGGACATATATACACTACCAAAAGTAAAATAGATAGCTAGTGGGAAGCAGCTGCATAGCACAGGGAGATCAGCTCCGGGCTTTGTGACCACCTAGAGGGGTGGGATAGGGAGGGTGGGAGGGAGGGAGACGCAAGAGGGAAGAGATATGGGGACATATGTATATGTATAGCTGATTCACTTCGTTATAAAACAGAAACTAACACACCATTGTAAAGCAATTATACTCCAATAAAGATGTTTAAAAAAAAAAAAGCATCAAAAACTCTAACCAAGGGCTTCCCTGGTGGCACAGTGGTTGGGAATCTGCCTGCCAATGCAGGGGACATGGGTTTGAGCCCTGGTCTGGGAGGATCTCGCATGCCGCGGAGCAATTAGGCCCGTGAGCCACAACTGCTGAGCCTGCGCGTCTGGAGCCTGTGCTCCGCAGCAAGAGAGGCCGCGATAGTGAGAGGCCCGCACACCGCAATGAAGAGTGGCCCCCGCTTGCCGCGACTGGAGAAAGCCCTAGCACAGAAAAACGAAGACCCAACACAGCCAAAAATAAATAAATAAATAAATAAATAAATAAAAAGCAAAAAAAAACCACCTCTAACCAAGTGTAGGTACCATGGAAGTTAAAATTTTACATAATTATTATATATTAAATATAATAATAAATAATAGCGACAATTTATTTCTTTTTATGGGCTACGCATTATAATAGGCACTTTATATATATTATCTTATTCAGTCTTCCAACTGTGAGGGTCAACAGGTCTTGGATTGGGTGTAGAAGGTAGAAAACAGAGGGAACCTAGGATGACTCAGATTTTCTTTTTGAGCAACTAGATACATCTCACAACCCTGTACTGAGACGGGGAAAATCAGGCTTTGGCGGGAAAAATAAGAGTTCTGTGATGGTCATGTTAAGTTTGAGATGTTTCCTAGACATGGTGGGAAGCTGGACACTGAGCCTACAGCTCAAGAGAAAGGTCAGGGCTAGAGACATAAATTTGTGACTTGCCTACATCTAGATTATATTTAAAGCCATGGGACTGAATATGATCACTTAGGTACAGAATGTAGACAGGGCAGTGGGTGCTGCAGAATACTCAATATTTAGAAGGGTTGAGGAAAGGAAGAGGAGCCTACAAAGCAGTCTGACAGAAAGCAGCCAGAATGTGGGAGGAAACCCAGGAGGGTGTGGGGTTATGGAAGCTAAGAGAATACGTTTCAAGACGTGTATGGTCAATTTTATTGAAAACTGCTAAGAGGTCAAGTAAAATAACAACAGAGAAGTGGCCACTGCAATATGGAAGTCACTGGTGACTGTAGCAAGAGCTACTTGTCAGTAGAGTGGCAGCAATGAGCAATCGAAGCTCAACTGCAGTGGGCTCGAGAGAGAATGGAGGTAAGCAAATGGAAAGAATGCAGACAAGGTTTTCAAGAAGTGTTGTTTTGTGGGATAGGGAGGGTGGGAGGGAGGCTCAAGAGGGAGGGGATATGGGGATATATGTATACGTATAGCTGATTCACTTTTTTTTTTAACGTCTTTATTGGAGTATAATTGCTTTACAATGGTGTGTTAGTTTCTGCTTTATAACAAAGTGAATCAGCTATACATATACATATATCCCAATATCCCCTCCCTCTTGCGTCCCCCTCCCACCCTCCCTATCCCACCCACCTCTAGGTGGTCACAAAGCACTGAGCTGATCTCCCTGTGCTATGCGGCTGCTTCCCACTAGCTATCTATTTTATGTTTGGTAGTGTATATATGTCCATGCCACTCTCTCACTTTGTCCCAGCTTACCCTTCCCCCTCCCCGTATCCTCAAGTATATTCTCTAGTAGTTCTGCGTCTTTATTCCCATCTTGCCCCGAGGTTCTTCATGACCATTTTTTTTTTTAAGATTCCATATATATGTGTTAGCATACAGTATTTGTTTTTCTCTTTCTGACTTACTTCACTCTGTATGACAGACTCTGGGTCCATCCATCGCACTACAAATAACTCAATTTCGTTTTTTTTATGGCTGAGTAATATTCCATTGTATATATGTGCCACATCTTCTTTATCCATTCATCTGTCGATGGACACTTAGGTTGCTTCCATGTTGTGGCTATTGTAAACAGAGCTGCAAGGAACATTGTGGTACATGACTCTTTTTGAATTATGGTTTTCTCAGGGTATATGCCCAGTAGTGGGATTGCTGGGTCGTATGGTAGTTCTATTTTTAGTTTTTTAAGGAACCTCCATACTGTTCTCCATAGCAGCTGTATCAATTAACATTCCCACCAACAGTGCACGAGGGTTCCCTTTCCTCCACATCCTCTCCAGCATTTATTGTTTGTAGATTGATGATGGCCATTCTGACCGGTGTGAGATGATATCTCATTGTAGTTTTGATTTGCATTTCTCTAATGATTAATGATGTTGAGCATTCTTTCATGTGTTTGCTAGCAATCTGTGTATCTTCTTTGGAGAAATGTCTATTTAGGTCTTCTGCCCATTTTTGGATTGGGTTGTTTGTTTTTTTGATATTGAGCTGCATGAGCTGCTTGTAAATTTTGGAGATTAATCCTTTGTCAGTTGCTTCGTTTGCAAATATTTTCTCCCATTCTGATGGTTGTCTTTTCATCTTGTTTATGGTCTTCTTTGATGTGCAAAAGCTTTTAAGTTTCATTAGGTCCCATTTGTTTATTTTTGTTTTTATTTCCATTTCTCTAGGAGCTGGGTCAAAAAGGATCTTGCTGTGATTTATGTCATAGAGTGTTCTGCCTATGTTTTCCTCTGAGAGTTTGATAGTGTCTGCCCTTACATTTAGGTCGTTAATCCATTTTGAGTTTATTTTTGTGTATGGTGTTAGAGAGTGTTCTAATTTCATTCTTTTACATGTAGCTGTCCAGTTTTCCCACCACCACTTATTGAAGAGGCTGTCTTTTCTCCAGTGTATATTCTTGCCTCCTTTATCAAAAATAAGGTGACCATATGTGCATGGGTTTATCTCTGGGCTTTCCATCCTGTTCCATTGATCTATATTTCTGTTTTTGTGCCAGTACCATACTGTCTTGATTACTGTAGCTTTGCAGTATAGTCTGAAGTCAGGGAGCCTGATTCCTCCAGCTCTGTTTTTCTTTCTCAAGATTGCTTTGGCTATTCGGGGTCTTTTGTGTTTCCATATAAATTGTGAAATGTTTTGTTCTAGTTCTGTGAAAAATGCCATTGGTAGTTTGATAGGGATTGCATTGAATCTGTAGATTGCTTTGGGTAGTATAGTCATTTTCACAATGTTGATTCTTCCAATCCAAGAACATGGTATCTCTCCATCTGTTGGTATCATCTTTAATTTCTTTCATCAGTGTCTTATAGTTTTCTGAATACAGGTCTTTTGTCTCCTTAGGTAGGTTTATTCCTAGGTATTTTATTCTTTTTGTTGCAGTGGTAAATGGGAGTGTTTCCTTAATTTTTCTTTCAGATTTTTCATCATTAGTGTACAGGAATGCAAGAGATTTCTGTGCATTAATTTTGTATCCTGCTACTTTACCAAATTCATTGATTAGCTCTACTAGTTTTCTGGTAGCATCTTTAGGATTCTCTATGTATAGTATCATGTCATCTGCAAACTGTGACTGCTTTACTTCTTTTCTGATTTGGATTCCTTTTATTTCTTTTTCTTCTCTGATTGCTGTGGCTAAAACTTCCAAAACTATGTTGAATAACAGTGGTGAGAGTGGACAACCTTGTCTTGTTCCTGATCTTAGAGGAAATGGTTTCAGTTTTTCACCATTGAGAATGATGTTGGCTGTGGGTTTGTCATATATGGCCTTTATTATGTTGAGGTAAGTTCCCTCTATGCCTACTTTCTGGAGGGTTTTTATCATAAATGGGTGTTGAATTTTGTCAAAAGCTTTTTCTGCATCTATTTAGATGATCATATGGTTTTTCTCCTTCAATTTGTTAATATGGTTTATCCCAATGATTGATCTGCGTATATTGAAGAATCCTTGCATTCCTGGGATAAAGCCCACTTGATCATGGTGTATGATCCTTTTAATGTGCTGTTGGATTCTGTTTGCTAGTATTTTGGTGAGGATTTTTGCATCTATGTTTATCAGTGATATTGGCCTGCAGTTTTCTTTCTTTGTGACATCTTTGTCTGGTTTTGGTATAAGGGTTTTGGTGGCCTCGTAGAATGAGTTTGGGCGTGTTCCTCCCCCTGCTATATTTTGGAAGAGTTTGAGAAGGATAGGTGTTAGCTCTTCTCTAAATGTTTGATAGAATTCGCCTGTGAAGCCATCTGGTCCTGGGCTTTTGTTTGTTGGAAGATTTTTAATCACAGTCTCAATTTCAGTGCTTGTGATTGGTCTATTCATATTTTCTGTTTCTTCCTGGTTCAGTCTAGGAAGGTTGTGCTTTTCTAAGAATTTGTCCATTTCTTCCAGGTTGTCCATTTTATTGGCATATTGTTGCTTGTAGTAATCTCTCATGATCCTTTGTATTTCTGCAGTGTCAGTTGTTACTTCTCCTTTTTCCTTTCTACTTCTATTGATTTGAGTCTTCTCCCTTTTATTCTTAATGAGTCTGGCTACTGGTTTACCAATTTTGTTTATCTTCTCAAAGAACCAGCTTTTAGTTTTATTGATCTTTGCTATCATTTCCTTCATTTCTTTTTCATTTATTTCTGTTCTGATCTTTATGATTTCTTTCCTTCTGCTAACTTTGCGGTTTTTTTTTTTGTTTGTTTGTTCTTCTTTCTCTAATTGCTTTAAGTGTAAGGTTAGGTTGTTTATTTGAGATGTTTCTTGTTTCTTGAGGTAGGATTGTATTGCTATAAACTTCCCTCTTAGAACTGCTTTTGCTTCATCCCATAGGTTTTGGGTCGTCGTGTTTTCATTGTCATTTGTTTCTAGGTATTTTTTGATTTCCTCTTTGATTTCTTCAGTGATCTCTTGGTTATTAAGTAGTGTATTGTTTGGCCTCCATGTGTTAGTATTTTTTACAGATTTTTTCCTGTAACTGATATCTAGTCTCATAGCATTGTGGTCGGAAAAGATACTTGATACGATTTCAATATTCTTAAATTTATCAAGGCTTGATTTGTGACCCAAGATATGATCTATCCTGGAGACTGTTCCATGAGCACTTGAGAAGAAAGTGTATTCTGTTGTTTTTGGATGGAATATCCTATAAATATCAATTAAGTCCATGTTGTTTAATGTTATCATTTAAAGCTTGTGTTACCTTATGTATTTTCATTTTGGATGATCTGTCCATTGGTGACAGTGGGGTGTTAAAGTCCCCTACTATGATTGTGTTACTGTTGATTTCCCCATTTATGGCGGTTAGCTTTTGCCTTATGTATTGAGGTGCTCCTATGTTGGGTGCATAAATATTTACAACTGTTATATCTTCTTCTTGGATTGATCCCTTGATCATTATGTAGTGTCCTCCTTTGTCTCTTGCAATAGTCTTTTTTTTTTTTAATCATTCATCAATTTCATACACATCAGTGTATACATGTCAATCCCAATCGCCCAATTCAGCACACCACCATCCCCACCCCACCGCGGTTTTCCCCCCTTGGTGTCCAAACGTTTGTTCTCTACACCTGTGTCTCAACTTCTGCCCTGCAAACCGGTTCATCTGTACCATTTTTCTAGGTTCCACATACATTCTTGCAATAGTCTTTATTTTCAAGTCTATTTTGTCCGACATGAGAATTGCTACTCCAGCTTTCTTTTGATTTCCATTTGCATGGAATATCTTTTTCCATCCCCTCACTTTCAGTCTGCATGTGTCCCCAGGTCTGAAGTGGGTCTCTTGTAGACAGCATATATACGGGTCTTGTTTTTGTATCCATTCAGCCAGTCTATGTCTTTTGGTGGGAGCATTTAATCCATTTACATTTAAGGTAATTATCGATATGTATGTTCCTATTACCATTTTCTTAATTGTTTTGGGTTTGTTATTGTAGGTCTTTTCCTTCTCTTGTGTTTCCTGCCTAGAGAAGTTCCTTTAGCATTTGTTGTAAATCTGGTTTGGCGGTGGTGAATTGTCTTAGCTTTTGCTTGTCTGTAAAGGTTTTAATTTCTCTGTCCAATCTGAATGAGAGCCTTACTGGGTAGAGTAACCTTGGTTGTAGGTTTTTCCCTTTCCTCACTTTAAATATGTCTTGCCACTCCCTTCTGGCTTCCAGAGTTTCTGCTGAAAGATCAGCTGTTAACCTTATAGGGATTCCCTTGTGTGTTATTTGTTGTTTTTCCCTTGCTGCTTTTAATATTTTTTTCTTTGTATTTAATTTTTGATAGTTTGATTAATATGTGTCTTGGCGTGTTTCTCCTTGGATTTATCCTGTATGGGACTCTCTGCGCTTCCTGTACTTGATTGACTATTTCCTTTCCCATATTAGGGAAGTTTTCAACTATAATCTCTTCAGATATTTTCTGAGTCCCTTTCTTTTTCTCTTCTTCTGGGACCCCTATAATTCAAATGTTGGTGCTTTTAATGTTGTCCCAGAGGTCTCTGAGACTGTCTTCAATTCTTTTCATTCTTTTTTCTTTATTCTGCTCTGCAGTAGTTATTTCCACTATTTTATCTTCCAGGTCACTTATCCATTCTTCTGCCTCATTTATTCTGCTATTGATTCCTTCTAGAGAATTTTAAATTTCATTTATTGTGTTTTTCATCATTGTTTGTTTGCTCTTTATCTCTTCTAGGTCCTTGTTAAACGGTTCTTGTATTTTCTCCATTCTATTTCCAAGATTTTGGATCATGTTTACTATCATTACTCTGAATTCCTTTTCAGGTAGACCACCTATTTCCTCTTCATTTGTTTGGTCTCTTGGGTTTTCACCTTGCTCCTTCATCTGATGTGTGTTTCTCTGTCTTCTAATTTTGCTTAACGTACTGTGTTTGGGGTCTCCTTTTTGCAGGCTCCAGGTTCGTAGTTCCCATTGTTTTTGGTGTCTGTCCCCAGTGGCTAAGGTTGGTTCAGTGGGTTGTGTAGGCTTCCTGGTGGAGGGGACTAGTGCCTGCGTTCTGGTGGATGAGGCTGGATCTTGTCTTTCTGGTGGGCAGGACCACGTCCCATGGTGTGTTTTGGGGTGTCTGTGACCTTATTATGATTTTAGGCAGCCTCTCTGCTAATGGGTGGGGTTGTGTTCCTGTGTTGCTAGTTGTTTGGCATAGGGTGTCCAGCACTGTAGCTTGCTGGTTGTTGGGTGGAGCTAGGTCTTAGTGTTGAGATGGCGATCTCTGGGAGAGCTTTTGACATTTGATATTACGTGGAGCCAGGAAGTCTCTGGTGGAGCAATGTCCTGACCTCGGCTCTTCCACCTCATAGGCGCAGGCCTGACACCCGGCCCGACACCCTGCACCAAGGCCCTGTCAGCCACACGGCCTTACTACATGTGATATACTCTGATTTTTTCTATTCTTTCAACCTCATGATTGATAACGTTTGGGGGAAAGAATGATATTCCGTTCAAAAGTCAGGTCAAATCCTTATCCACTCATTGATTTCTCAATCCAGGATCTTGATAAGTAACCACCAAGCCTTTAAAATCCTTGACAGGTCTGTCTCACTGAAAGGTCTTGATCTCATTACTTCCTTTTTTGAGCTAATGTCTGAAAATGGGGATAGCTTGTAAAACTGGTAAAATATTGGCTTTGATGCTTCCTTATCAACATATACACTCTACATGAAGATTCTTTGGGAAACAGAAGGCTGCTGGGTACTGGTACAGACGGGTAACAGTGCCTTAGGAAGTGACGGAATGACTGCAGGCACCGAGAGTGAGATCACAAAACAAGTTTGTGCTGCCTACTGGTGGCACCTGATTCACAGGTGCTCAATAAATGGCTGTTACTTTCACTAATCCATAAATTCACTGGGGGCTCCTGGGTTTCTTTCTTGAACAGCCACGACGGAGGTCTGTCTGTGCGCTCTGCAGTCTTCACACAACCAGAGAAGTGGGGTGACTGCACCCCCTGTGCCACATCCACGTGGCAATCTACATCCTTTACACCCCCCTAGCCCCGCCCAGAGACCTTCCACAAGGCTGTAACCCAGGCCTTAGCCGGGCCCTGAGAGACAAGGCTGTGAGGCTGCCCACCTGGAGTAGAAGCTCAGATTGGGCACCACGCTTCCTGGGACCCAGGCAGCCGTTGTCCTAGGGCTGGAGGAACTGCGTGCAGCTTGATTCACTTTGTTATACAGCAGAAACTAACAAAACACTGTAAAGCAATTATACTCCAATAAAGATGTTAAAAAACAAAAAAAGAATGTGTTGTTTTGAATGGAAGAAGAGAAATGGGGCAGTAATTAGAGGAGGATGGGACCATCAAAGGCACTTTTTTTTTTTTGAGATTGAAACTATTAGAGCATATTTGTATGCTGATGGAACTCATCCAGTATTGAGGGAGAAATTAATGATGCCAGAGAAAGGAGTAACTGAGGAGCAAAATTCTTGAGAAAAGGAAATGGCATAGGAACCAGAGCAAGTATGTAAGGAGTGGCCTTTTATGGGAGCAGAGATAGTTTATAGATTTTAAAAGAAGATTTTTAAAAGCATATGTGTACAGACATGGAGAGATGAGAACACTTCATGTCTGATTGCTTCTGTTATCTCCGGTTCAGGAACTGAAGGTAGTGAGCCCACTCCTCTAAATTCCTACAATCCCTGTCGAGGCCCTCCCTCCAGAGGAGCAGGCCTAGTGACCAGTAAGGAACCCTCAGAGTAGTCAAGGGAAGCATGAACGTACTTGCTCTAGTGTCTGACCCAATAAGGCTTCTCTTAGTGCAGTATTTTTCAAAATGTGGTCTCTGGAACCGTGGCATCAGCATCCCCAGAGAATAGGTTAGAAATGCAAATTATCAGGCCCTACTCCAACCTATGTAATCAGAAACTCTGGGGACGGGCCCAGCAATCTGTTTAAACAAGTACTCCAGGTGATTTTGAGAAGTTTGGGAACTACTGTCTTTGCAGAATGCTGAGAGTTTCTTGGAATGTTGATATAGCAATTTCGTAGATATGAAAATATCACAATCAAGAGCTTTTCTTAATGAACCTAAGTATATGACAAAAGCATTAAAAGCACTGGGATCTAGCTCTGCTTACTTCCTCTTACCTACCTTTGCCCCAAAGGCCAAGCCCAAATCCACAAAACAATCCCATGATTGTCACAGAAATTATTCCCAAGAGATTCAGGCCTCAGATGAAACTGACTCTCTGAAGGCTAATTTCAAATTCTTAAGAAACATGCACTTTGGGAGAAAATAGTACATAACAAGGTGAAACTGAGGGAGATGTTGCAGAAGGATGTTTGATTTGGATTCAGACAGATTGGGGTTCCGGTGTTAGAGCCACCACTTAACTAGTGTGTGACCTTGAACAAGTAACTTTTCGGAGCTCATCTGTCTCACCTAAACATATGGAGATGCTGATATGTTACCCTAGAAGGAAGTCCATGCCTACAATTCCTTCTGAGGAAAGAGTGTAAGAAGCTGTTCCCAACTTGCCATGCATTGTGACCCTGGTCACAACTGGTTGGACCAGTAACTTTAGACTAATAGTTCAACATTCCTGTACTTCAGAAAGTGTGATTGTGTCAGAGAGACAGTTTTCTATAATTCTTTATTTTATTCTGTATCCAGAAGTAACCAGAGCTGTCTCTGTTTCTTTGCAACAAACACACAATTACCTCATAGGTTTGTTATGAGAATTACATGAAACAATGTGTGTACAATCTTTAACACAGAGACTGGCACATAACGCTCAATAATGTAGCTCTTCATTATTAATGAGAACTCCAAAGCCATTGGTGCCCCAGGTGATATCAAGAAGCCTTAGCACCCAAATCAAAACCCCACGCTCAGCAGCCCCAAAGTAACTAAGTATAGTCCCAGAGTCATTAAGCCTCATTCCCCACGGCTTTTAGCCCTAAGACTATAATATATATGCTTTGGGGGAATTCACTAAAATCCTAAATGTAGTTTTTTTCTTGTGCTATTTTGTATGAGTGGAAAGTTTGTCGTTGCTTTCTGGGCTGGAGGGAGTATGGAGAAGCTATATTAGAACTTTTAGAATATGTCGTATGGAAGTTTTCCAGTATAACCCCAGAGTGGGGCCATGACTGGATAGTGAGTTCAGAGTATGGAGGATTCTGCAAACAGGGGGAGGAGCTGAGTATTAGCCCTGCAAAACTGGCCTTGGAACAGGGGAATGATAAAGAGAAATAATGACAAAAGAAGATGGCCTTGATGAGAAGAATCTAGAACAGAGAAGCCATTCAGGAGGCCACAGGTCTAATTTAATCCAAAAGTCCCAAGGCCCTCAACCAGATCAGTGGTGATGGGAAGTAAAAAGTGTGAATGGACACTAAATTGCATTCTGAAGGTCAAGGAATCAAATTAATTTGGTAACTGGATGTAGGGAATGAACAAAAAATGAGTGCTTGACAACAAGTTTGATAGAGTAAGAAATGGTGGTGCCAATGCCAGGTTCAGGGGAATCTCTTTTCATAGAAGCCCTGATTTCATTTTTGGGTTTCTCAAGTTTGAGGTGATCAGGAGATTTTTTTCAGTAGAAATGGTCATAGGGCAGCTGCTAATATGAGACTGGAACTCAGATAAGTGGAAAGAAGATGAGGATGAGATCACCATAAAGGAAACTCTGAAGCCATGCTATTGAAAAAAAAGAGTTCTCAAAGGAGTATAGAGAAAGAATAGAAGTCCAAGGCCCAAGTCTTGGAAACTGCCTTATGTCTAAGAGGTTTGTCTGGGGGTGATAAAGAAAAGCAGACCCAGGGAAAGCAAGAAAAGTGAGTTTGGTAAGTATCTGGAGAGCCAGGCTAATGCCATGGAACAGAAGCCAAGGCAAAAGGTTTTCTCTCACCAAAGGCTTCTATGTGGTAACATCTGGAACAGAATGCAGATGTCAATAGCAAAGCACAATGCTGTGGAAGAAACACAAGTGAGTTCAGAATTACTCTGGGTAGCCTCTGTAGACCCTAAATCTTCTACCAATTGGGCTAAAGTTCACTTAGCAAGATCCATGTAATGACTGATGGCAAGTGTTCACTAACACTATTGCCAGGGGGCAAGCTGATAGGATAGACATGCAGTTCTCTGAGATATGTGGACTTACCTAGCTCATCCCAGAGCTGCCTGCACTTATCTGTCATGGCTGTTCCTTGCTGCCTCCAGAGTGTGAGTCGTGGGTCAGCCATAAACTGCTCAGTTATTAGCGTCAGCATCCTGGCTCCATTGGAATCTCTCATCCGCAGCATCTCTCGAACCTGACACATAAGGAGGGGCAAGAGTTGGTGACTGCACATCATAACAAAGTAGGAGGAGAAAGAAGGGGAGGAGGGGGAGGAGAAGATGAAGTAACTAAGCACAGCATATCCAAAGAGCCAAAAAGAAGGCCTCTTGTTCTGTATGTAAGTTATTTGCATGTATCAAGAAAGTCTGCTGTGGGCAATGAGATACCACTTAACACTCACAAGGATGGCTAGAATCAAAAAGCCAGATAATAAGTGTTGGCAAGGATATAGAGCAATCAGAACCCTCATACATTGTTTGGTGGGAATGTAGAATGATGTAGCCACTTTGGAAATCAGTCTAGAAATTCCTCAAATGATTAAACAGAGAGCTACCATATGGCCTATCAATTCCACTCCTAGAGAGAAATGAAAATATATATGTCCACACAGAAACATTGTACAAGAATGTTTATAGCAGCATTATTTATAATAGCTAAAAAATGGAAACAATCCAAATGCCCATCAACAGACAAATGGATAAACAAAAAGTGTGGTATCCATATAATGGAATATTACTTGGCCGTAAAAAGGAATGAAGTACTGACACATGCTACAGCATGGATGTATGTTTTTAAATACTTTAAAATACTATTCCAGGGCTTCCCTGGTGGCGCAGTGGTTGAGAATCTGCCTGCCAATGCAGGGGACACGGGTTCGAGCCCTGGTCTGGGAAGATCCCACATGCCGTGGAGCAACTAGGCTCGTGAGCCACAATTACTGAGCCTCTGCGTCTGGAGCCTGTGCTCCGCAACAAGAGAGGCCACGATAATGAAAGGCCCGTGCACCGCGATGAAGAGTGGCCCCCACTTGCCGCAACTAGAGAAAGCCCTCGCACAGAAACGAAGACCCAACACAGCCATAAATAAATAAATAAACCCAAAGTTTAAAAAAAAAAAAAAAAGCTAATGTTTAAAAAAAAAAATACTATTCCAGGAGAAAGAAGCCAGTCCAGAATAGGGAAATCTATAGAGATAGAAAGTAGATTAGTGGTTGCTTAGGGCTGGGGGAGTGGGGCATGGGGAATAGGGGAGTGATAGGTAAAGGGTATGGGGTTTCTTTTTAAGATAATGAAAATGTTCTAAAGTTGACTGTGGTGATAGCTGTACATATCTGTGAATATATTAAAAACCACTGAATTGTACACTTTTTAAAATGGGTGAATTTTATGCTATGTGATTTATATTTCACTAAAGGTGTTAAGAAAAAAAAAAAAAACAGAGAGAGAAAGCCCGCTGTGAGAGTCCCCAGTTCCAAAATACTAAGTCTCTTTAAAGCCTCATCAGGCAGCCTTGGGTTCAAAGCAGAGGGAAGGTGGCTTCATTACTAATCCCCCCAGGAATGCTAACTCACTTAGAGAGCTGAGCAGAAGGAAAAAGACTACCAGGGTGAGGCAGTAGGGGTCCCTGGATGCAACCTGCTCAAGTCTGCTCTGCTCAGCTCCCCTCCCCACAGTTAGTTTTCAAGCATTCAGTACAGGTAGGTCAAGTGAGCTAGCTACAATGCATGAAGCCAGAAGTGTGGTAAGCCTAGTTTACTTAAGAAAAAAAAAACTTTTCATATCTTACCTTGGCAAACATTGAATTGAGTTGCTTTCCAGAGCCATAGTAACCACCCTGGGAGAGAAAGAGCTTCACTTGTTCTTTCACCTGTTCCTCGTCCAAATGCCAACAGTTCTCATCATCAATGCTGGCCCCAGCTGTGGGGTCAGGGGCACCTGTGAGGAATGGGAATGACGAAATGAATCCCTTGAGTTCCTACCCTACACATTCAGCAGGAGGGGCCCTCTGTGAATCTATTCAGAAACAGGTGGGTATTCTGCCTTAATCTGCGCTTTGTCAATTGTGTGGGCCTAAATAAATGTAAGAGAGCTAATGCTAGTTTCATGTTCACTAAACTCTCAGTTGTATCCTCTTCCAAAGTCTACAAATACCATCCTGGGGGAAAAAGCCCAGAAGGAAATACACAAACATGAAAATAGCGATGTATTTTTTTTTCCCTAAGAGAATGACATTTTTTCTTCTTTTTTGTTTTTCTATGAAGTTCAAATAAGCCTTAAAGCACACATATTATTTTAAAATTAAAAAATACTTTCTTAGAAAATAAAAAATTCTCTTTTTAAAGTTCACTATAAAATTGTAGCTTCTCAAGTGGTGTCAACACTTCTAAATTTCTAGAAACTTGCCCCTGGGGACTTCCCTGGTGGCCCAGTGGTTAAGAATCCGCCTGCCAATGCAGGGGACACGGGTTCGAGCCCTGGTCCGGGAAGATCCCACATGCCGTGGAGCAACTAAGCTCGTGCACCACAACTACTGAGCCTGTGCTCTAGAGCCCGCGAGCCACAACTACTGAGCCTGTGTGCTGCAACTACTGAAGCCCACATACCTAGAGCCCATGCTCTGCTACTAGAGAAGCCACTGCAATGAGAAGCCCGCGCACCACAACAAAGAGTAGCCCCCGCTCACCACAACTAGAGACAGCCTGCGCGCGACAACGAAGACCCAATGCAGCCACAGATTTAAAAAAAAGGAAAAAAGAAAAAAGAAACTTGCCCCTGAAGCACAGGCGGAGTTATATACCTGGTGATATAATTTTACAAATTTGCACTCAAGATATCTTTCATATCTAGGCTCACCTCAGCAACATCACTTAAAACACAGTTTTAGTTATTTATGCATCCCTCTCCCCTAGTAGCCTGTTAGCTCCTTGCTCACAGTTGAATTACCTATAGCACAGTGCTGGTAATATGACAAGCACCGAGGAAATATTTGTGGAATGAAAACTGAATCTTCTTCTGTCACTTTCTCAAAGACAGAGTCCTATGATAAGTTTTTAGAACCCTGTCTCCAAGTGACAAAAGACTGTAAGTCAATACTCTATAGGTGTGGTCATGCAGTCGGTTACAAATTCATGTTGTGTTTCATCAGTACGTCTACCAACCTTCTTGTACTCTTATATCAAAGCCTTGCTTAAATGAAATCTGCAGAGAAAAGCTGCTCTTCAAAATAAATTTATTTATTTATTTATTTTTGCTGCATTGGGTCTTCATTGCTGTGCATGGGCTTTCTCTAGTTGCAGTGAGTGGGGGCTACTCTTCGTTGTGGCGCGCAGGCTTCTCATTGCGGTGGCTTCTCTTGTTGCAGAGCATGGGCTCTAGGCGCGTGGGCTTCAGTAGTTGTGGCACGAGGGCTCAATAGTTGTGGCACATGGGCTTAGTTCCTCCGCGGCACGTGGGATCTTCCTGGACCAAGGCTCAAGCCCGTGTCCCCTGCAGTGGCAGGCGGATTCTTAACCACTGTGCCACCTGGGAAGCTCCTGCTAAGCTTTTTTAGTGCGTCTTATTCTCCAGGGAATCAGGAGGGCTCACACATTAATTTATTCTATAAATACTAATTAACACTATAAGCATCCAGTTTATGGAATCTACTATATGCTACTTTTCTTCAAATGTAGTATTCTAAACCAAGTTCTGATCATATCACTTCCCTGCTCAGAAGTCTTCAGTGATAAACTATTCTTAATAAATGAAGTCCAAATTTAGCTTAGCATTCAGGGCCCTCCCTGGGCAGGCCCTTTCATTTCTAACCTTGGCTTTCCTATACTTATGCTGTGTTTCAGCTAGAAACTTAGTATTCGCAGAAGTCAACGACATTTCCTTATGACTTTACTTATGCTTTTATCCTTTACTTCCATTCCTCTCCCCACAACCTGTTCTTTGGCCAAAAAACACTACTTCTCGTCAATATTGCCTCAGCTCTATAGTCACGGCTGCAATGAGAAATGGAAACCATAAAGTAAGTATACAGAGAGGCAAATGCTGCCAAAACTCACCTACTGCTTAGTTCACTTGGTAGGACTTTTTTACCCCCTCACTGAATTAGCCATATACCCCATTGCCACCTGTCAAAACTATGTCCATCTTATGCTCATATGCATAAAAAGGCAGTAACACTCTTCCTAGTACTTTATAATTACTTCTCTTAAAGACCTGTTGCATTTTCTTAACATCTTTATTGGAGTATAATTGATTTACAATGGTGTGTTAGTTTCTGCTTTATAACAAAGTGAATCAGCTATACATATACATATATCCCCATATCTCCTCCCTCTTGCGTCTCCCGCCCACCCTCCCTATCCCACCCCTCTAGGTGGTCACAAAGCACCAAGCTGATCTCCCTGTGCTACGTGGCTGCTTCCCACTAGCTAGCTATTTTACATATGGTAGTGTACATACGTCCATGCCACACTCTCACTTTGTCCCAGCTTACCCTTGCCCTCCCCATATCCTCAAGTCCATTCTGTAGTAGGTCTGCATCTTTATTCCCGTCTTGCCCTGAGGTTCTTCATGACCATTTTTTTTTTTTTAGATTCCATATATATGTGTTAGCGTACGCTATTTGTTTTTCTCTTTCTGACTTACTTCACTCTGTAGGACAAACTCTAGGTCCATCCACCTCACTACAAATAACTCAATTTCATTTCTTTTTATGGCTGAGTAATATTCCATTGTATATATGTGCCACATCTTCTTTATCCATTCATCTGTCGATGGACACTTAGGTTGCTTCCATGTCCTGGCTATTGTAAATAGAGCTGCAATGAACATTGTGGTACATGACTCTTTTTGAATTACGGTTTTCTCAGGGTATATGCCCTGAGAAAAAAGTGGGATGGCTGGGTCATATGGTAATTCTATTTTTAGTTTTTTAAGGAACCTCCATACTGTTCTCCAAAGTGGCTGTATCAATTTACATTCCCACCAACAGTGCAAGAGGGTTCCCTTTTCTCCACACCCTCTACAGCATTTATTGTTTGTAGATTTTTAGATGATGGCCATTCTGACTGGTGTGAGGTGATACCTCATTGCAGTTTTGATTTGCATTTCTCTAATGATTAATAATGTTGAGCATCCTTTCATGTGTTTGTTGGCAATCTGTATATCTTCTGCCCATTTTTGGATTGGGTTGTTTCTTTTTTTGATATTGAGCAGCATGAGCTGCGTCTAAAGTTTGGAGATTAATCTTTGTTAGTTGCTTCATTTGCAAATATTTTCTCCCATTCTGAGGGTTGTCTTTTCGTCTTGTTTATGGTTTCCTCTGCTGTGCAAAAGCTTTTACGTTTCATTAGGTCCCATTTGTTTATTTTTGGTTTTATTTCCATTTCTCTAGGAGGTGGGTCAAAAGGATCTTGCTGTGATTTATGTCATGGAGTGTTCTGCCTATGTTTTCCTGTAAGAGTTTGATAGTGTCTGGCCTTACATTTAGGTCTTTAATCCATTTTGAGTTTATTTTTGTGTATGGTGTTAGGGAGTGTTCTAATTTCATTCTTTTACATGTAGCTGTCCAGTTTTCCCAGCACCACTTATTGAAGAGGCTGTCTTTTCTCCACTGTATATTTCTGCCTCCTTTATCAAAAATAAGGTGACCATATGTACGTGGGTTTATCTCTGGGCTTTCTATCCTGTTTGATTGATCTATATTTCTGTTTTTGTGCCAGTACCATACTGTCTTGATTACTGTAGCTTTGTAGTGTAGTCTGAAGTCCGGGAGCCTGATTCCGCCAGCTCCATTTTTCTTTCTCAAGATTGCTTTTGGGGGGGAGCTTCAAGATGGCAGAAGAGTAAGACGTGGAGATCACCTTCCTCCCCACAAATATATCAGAAATACATCTACATGTGGAACAACTCCTACAGAACACCTACTGAACGCTGGCAGAATACTTCAGAACTCCCAAAGGGCAAGAAACTCCCCATGTACCTGGGTAGGGCAACAGAAAAAAGAAAAAACAGAGACAAAAGAATAGGGATGGGACCTGCACCAGTGTGAGGGAGTTGTGAAGGAGGAAAGGTTTCCACACACTAGGAAGCCCCTTCGTGGGCGGAGACTGTGGGTGGCGGAGGGGGGAAGCTTAGGAGCCACGGAGGAGAGCGCAGCCACAGGGGTGTGGAGGGCAAAGCAGATAGATTCCCACACAGAGGATAGGTGCCGACCAGCACTCACCAGCCTGAGAGGCTTGTCTGCTCACCTGCTGGGGCGGGCGGGTGCTGGGAGCTGAGGCTCCGGCTTCGGAGGTCACATCCCAGGGAGAGGACTGGGGTTGGCTGGGTGAACACAGCCTAAAGGGGGCTAGTGTGCCACAGCTAGGTGGGAGGGAGTCAGGGAAAAAGTCTGGAGCTGCCAAAGAGGCAAGACACTTTTTCTTGCCTCTTTGTTTCCTGGTGCACGAGGAGGGGGGATTAAGAGCACTGCTTAAAGGAGCTCCAGAGATGGGCACGAGCCGTGGCTATCAGCGCAGACCCCAGAGATGGGCATGAGACGCTAAGGCTGCTGCTGCAGCCACCAAGAAGCCTGTGTGCAAGCACAGGTCACTGTCCACACCTCCCCTCCCGGGAGCCTGTGCAGCCCGCCACTGCCAGGGTCCCATGATCCAGGGACAACTTCCCTGGGAGAACACATGGCGCGCCTCAGGCTGTTGCAATGTCATGACGGCCTCTGCCGCCGCAGGCTCACCCCGCATCCGTACCCCTCCCTCCCCCCGGCTTGAGTGAGCCAGAGCCCCCCAATCAGCTGCTCCTTTAACCCCGTCCTGTCTGAGCAAAGAACAGACGGGCTCAGGTGACCTACACGCAGAGGCGGGTCCAAATCCAAAGCTGAACCCCATGAGCTGTGTGAACAAAGAAGAGAAAGGGAAATTTCTCCCAGCAGCCTCAGGAGCAGCAGATTAAATCTCCACAATCAACTTGATGTACCCTGCATCTGCGGAATACCTGAATAGACAACGAATCATCCCAAATTGAGGAGGTGGACTTTGGGAGCAATGATATATATATATTTTTTTCCCTTTTTCTCTATTTGTGAGTGTGTATGGGTATGCTTCTGCGTATGATTTTGTCTGTATAGCTTTGCTTTTACCATTTGTCCTAGGGTTCTGTCTGTCCGATGTTTTGTTCTTTTTTTTTAGTATACTTTATAGCACTTGTTATCATCGGTGGATTTGTTTTTTGGTTTGGTTGCTCTCTTCTTTCTTTCTTTTTTTTTTATTACTTAAAAATTTTTTTTAATAATTACTTTTTATTTTAATAACTTTATTTTATTTTACCTTATTTTATTTTTATTTTATCTTCTTCTTTCTTTTTTTTTTTTTCTCCTTTTTATTCTGAGCCGTGTGGATGGCAGGCTCTTGGTGCTCCAGCCAGGCGTCAGGGCTGTGTCTCTGAGGTGGGAGAGCCAAGTTCAGGACACTGGTCCACAAGAGACCTCCCAGCTCCACGTAATATCAAACGGCAAAAATCTCCCAGAGGTCGCCATCTCAACGCCACGACCCAACTCCACTCAACAACCAGCAAGCTACAGTGCTGAACACCCTAGGCCAAACAACTAGCAAGACAGGAACACAACCCCATCCATTAGCACAGAGGCGGCCTAAAATAATAATAAAGTCACAGACACCCCAAAACACACCACCAGACATGGACCTGCCCACCAGAAAGACAAGATCCAGCCTCATCCACCAGAACGCAGGCACTAGTCCCCTCCACCAGGAAGCCTACACAACCCACTGAACCAACCTTAGCCACTGGGGACAGACACCAAATACAACAGAAAGCACGAACCTGCAGCCTGCGAAAAGGAGACCCCAAACACAGTAAGTTAAGCAAAATGAGAAGACAGAGAAACACACATCAGATGAAGGAGCAAGGCAAAAACCCACCACAACTAACAAATGAAGAGGAAATAGGCAGTCTACCTGAAAAAGAATTCAGAATAATGATAGTAAAGATGATCCAAAATCTTGGAAATAGAATGGAGAAAATACAAGAACCGTTTAACAAGGACCTAGAAGAACTAAAGAGCAAACAAACAGTGATGAACAACACAATAAATGAAATTAAAAATTCTCTAGAAGGGATCAATAGCAGAATAACTGAGGCAGAAGAACGGATAAGTGACCTGGAAGATAAAATAGTGGAAATCACTACTGCAGAGCAGAATAAAGAAAAAAGAATGAAAGGAATTGAGGACAGTCTCAGAGACCTCTGGGACAACATTAAATGCACCAACATTCGAATTATAACGGTCCCAGAAGAAGAAGAGAAAAAGAAAGGGACTGAGAAAATATTTGAAGAGATTATAGTTGAAAACTTCCCTAATATGGGAAAGGAAATAGTTAATCAAGTCCAGGAAGCACAGAGAGTCCCATACAGGATACATCCAAGGAGAAACACGCCAAGACACATATTAATCAAACTATCAAAAATTAAAATACAAAGAAAACATATCAAAAGCAGCAAGAGAAAAACAACAAATAACACATAAGGGAATCCCCATAAGGTTAACAGCTGATCTTTCAGCAGAAACTCGGCAAGCCAGAAGGGAATGGCAGGACATATTTAAAGTGATGAAGGAGAAACACCTACAACCAAGATTACTCTACCCAGCAAGGAACTCATTCAGATTTGACGGAGACATTTAAAGCTTTACAGACAAGCAAAACCTAAGAGAATTCAGCACCACCAAACCAGCTTTACAACAAATGCTAAAGGAACTTCTCTAGGCAGGAAACACAAGAGAAGGAAAGGACCTACAACAATAAACCCAAAACAAGTAAGAAAATGGTAATAGGAACATACATATCGATAATTACCTTAAATGTAAATGGATTAAATGCTCCAACCAAAAGACATAGACTGGCTGAATGGATACAAAAACAAGACCTGTATATATGCTGCCTACAAGAGACCCACTTCAGACCTAGGGACACATACAGACTGAAAGTGAGGGGATGGAAAAAGATATTCCATGCAAATGGAAATCAAAAGAAAGCTGGAGTAGCAATTCTCACATCAGACAAAATAGACTTTAAAACAAAGACTATTACAAGAGACAAAGAAGGACATTACATAATGATCAAGGGATCAATCCAAGAAGAAGATATAACAGTTGTAAATATTTATGCACCCAACATAGGAGCACCTCAATACATAAGGCAAATACTAACAGCCATAAAACGGGAAATCGACAGTAACACAATCATAGTAGGGGACTTTAACACCCCACTTTCACCAATGGACAGATCATCCAAAATGAAAATACATAAGGTAACACAAGCTTTAAATGATACACTAAAGAAGATGGACTTCATTGATATTTATAGGACATTCCATCCAAAAACAACAGAATACACATTCTTCTCAAGTGCTCACGGAATATTCTCCAGGACAGATCATATCTTGGGTCACAAATCAAGCCTTGGTAAATTTAAGAAAATTGAAATCATATCAAGTATGTTTTCTGACCACAATGCTATGAGACTAGATATCAATTACAGGAAAAAATCTGTAAAAAATACTAACACATGGAGGCTAAACAATACAGTACTTAATAACCAAGAGATCACTGAAGATATCAAAGAGGAAATCAAAAAATACCTAGAAACAAATGACAATAAAAACACGACGACCCAAAACCTATGGGATGAAGCAAAAGCAGTTCTAAGAGGGAAGTTTATAGCAATACAATCCTACCTTAAGAAAAAAGAAACATCTCAAATAAACAATCTAACCTTACACCTAAAGCAATTAGAGAAAGAAGAACAAAAAACCCCCAAAGTTAGCAGAAGGAAAGAAATCATAAATATCAGATCAGAAATAAACGAAAAAAGAAATGAAGAAAACGATAGCAAAGATCAATAAAACTAAAAGCTGGTTCTTTGAGAAGATAAACAAAATTGGTAAACCACTAGCCAGACTCATCAAGAATGAAAGGGAGAAGACTTAAATTAATAGAGTTAGAAAGGAAAAAGGAGAAGTAACAACTGACACTGCAGAAATACAAAGGATCATGAGAGATTACTACAAGCAACAATATGCCAATAAAATGGACAACCTGGAAGAAATGGACAAATTCTTAGAAAAGCACAACCTTCCTAGACTGAACCAGGAAGAAACAGAAAATATGAACAGACCAATCACAAGCACTGAAATTGAGACTGTGATTAAAAATCTTCCAACAAACAAAAGCCCAGGACCAGATGGCTTCACAGGTGAATTCTATCAAACATTTAGAGAAGAGCTAACACCTATCCTTCTCAAACTCTTCCAAAATATTGCAGAGGGAGGAACACTCCCCAACTCATCCTACGAGGCCACCATCACCCTGATACCAAAACCAGACAAAGATGTCACAAAGAAAGAAAACTGCAGGCCAATATCACTGATGAACATAGATGCAAAAATCCTCAACAAAATACTAGCAAACAGAATCCAACAGCACATTAAAAGGATCATACACTGTGATCAAGTGGGGTTTATCCCAGGAATGCAAGGATTCTTCAATATACACAGATCAATCATTGGGATAAACCATATTAACAAATTGAAGGAGAAAAACCATATGATCATCTAAATAGATGCAGAAAAAGCTTTCGACAAAATTCAACATCCACTTATGATAAAAACCCTCCAGAAAGTAGGCAAAGAGGGAACTTTCCTCAACGTAATAAAGGCCATATATGACAAAACCACAGCTAACATCATCCTCAATGGTGAAAAACTGGAACCATTTCCACTAAGATCAGGAAAAAGACAAGGTTGCCCATTCTCACCACTATTATTCAACATAGTTTTGGAAGTTTTAGCCACAGCAATCAGAGAAGAAAAAGAAATTAAAGGAATCCAAATTGGAAAAGAAGAAGTAAAGCTGTCACTGTTTGCAGATGACATGACATAGAAAACTACTAGAGCTAATCAATGAATTTGGTAAAGTAGCAGGATACAAAATTAATGCACAGAAATCTCTTGCATTCCTGTACACTGATGATGAAAAATCTGAAAGTGAAATTAAGAAAACACTTCCACTTACCATTGCAACAAAAAGAATAAAATATCTAGGAATAAACCTACCTAAGGAGACAAAAGACCTGTATGCAGAAAATTATAAGACACTGATGAAAGAAATTAATGATGATACAAATACATGGAGAGATATACCATGTTCTTGGATTGGAAGAACAAACATTGTGAAAATGACTATACTACCCAAAGCAATCTACCGGTTCAAGGCAACCCCTATCAAATTACCAATGGCATTTTTCACAGAACTAGGACAAAAAATTTCACAATTTGTATGGAAACACAAAAGACCCCGAATAGCCAAAGCAACCTTGAGAAAGAAAAACAGAGCTGGAGGAATCAGGCTCCCTGACTTCAGACTATACTACAAAGCTACAGTAATCAAGACAGTATGGTACTGGCACAAAAACTGAAATATAGATCAATGGAACAGGATAGAAAGCCCAGAGATAAACCCATGCACATATGGTCACCTTATTTTTGATAAAGGAGGCAGGAATATACAGTGGAGAAAAGACAGCTTCTTCAATAAGTGGTGCTGGGAAAACTGGACAGCTACATGTAAAAGAATGAAATTAGAACACTCCCTAACACCATACACAAAAAATGAACTCAAAATGGATTAAAGACCTAAATGTAAGGCCAGACACTATCAAACTCTTAGAGGAAAACATAGGCAGAACACTCTATGACATAAATCACAGCAAGATCCTTTTTGACCCACCTCCTAGAGAAATGGAAATAAAACCAAAAATAAACAAATGGGATCTAATGAAACTTAAAAGCTTTTGCACAGCAAAGGAAACCGTAAACAAGATGAAAAGACAACCCTCAGAATGGGAGAAAATATTTGCAAATGAATCAATGGGCAAAGGATTAATCTTCAAAATATACAAACAGCTCATGAAGCTCAATATTAAAAAATCAAACAACCCAATCCAAAAATGGGCAGAAGACCTAAACAGACATTTCTCTAAAGAAGATATACAGATTGCCAACAAACACATGAAAGAATGCTCAACATAATTAATCATTAGAGAAATGCAAATCAAAAGTACAATGAGATATCATCTCACACCAGTCAGAATGGCCATCATCAAAAAATCTATAAACAATAAATGCTGGAGAGGGTGTGGAGAAAAGGGAACCCCTCTTGCACTGTTGGTGGGAATGTAAATTGATACAGCTACTATGGAGAACAGTACAGAGGCTCCTTAAAAAACTAAAAATAGAACTACCATACGACCCAGCAATCCCACTACTGGGCATATACCCTGAGAAAACCATAATTCAAAAGGAGTCATGTACCACAATGTACATTGCAGCTCTGTTTACAATAGCCAGGACATGGAAGCAACATAAGTGTCCATCGACAGATGAATGGATAAAGAAGATCTGGCACATATATACAATGGAATATTACTCAGCCATAAAAAAACGAAATTGAGTTATTTGTAGTGACGTGGATGGACCTAGAGTCTGTCATACAGAGTGAAGTAAGTCAGAAAGAGAAAAACAAATACCGTATGCTAACATATATATATGGAATCTAAAAAAAAAAAAAAAATGGTCATGAAGAACCTCGGGGCAAGACGGGAATAAAGACGAAGACCTACTACAGAATGGACTTGAGGATACGGGGAGGGGGAAGGGTAAGCTGGGACAAAGTGAGAGTGTGGCATGGACATATATACACTACCAAATGTAAAATAGCTAGCTAGTGGGAAGCAATTATACTCCAATAAAGATGTTAAAGATATATATATATATATATATTTATATATTTAAAAAAAAAAGATCGCTTTGGCTATTCAGAAGACCTGTTTTCATTTTCTTTTACGTTGGAATTGTGCACTTCTCATATATACCCAACTAAATTGAAGTTTTTAAAGACTAGTGTACAGATTCATTTTTATACCTCACAGTGTCTGGATCATTACAGCACTGAGTTAATATTTATAGAATGAACAAATATTTGTCCTATTGACCACCTTGATTTAAGCTCCAGGTGGGCAAATAATATACCCTATACTTCTTCTGTAAACTGAAAGTGGCAAAGAAAAACAAATACACTCCTTATCCTTAAATATTTGTTAATAACAGCCATTCATTGAATGTTTCCTCCACGCCAGAGTCTAAGCACTTTTTATACACATCCCCGCTAGAATGTATGCTCCTTGTGGGCATAAATTGTTTTATTTCCTGGTATATTTGCAACATGTGAACAGTGCCTGTCACATAGTAGATGCTCAATGAATATCTGTTGAGTATATTCCAGTGAACTCTCCCAACAACTCTATGAGGTGGCATTATTATCCTAATTTTAAAGCGAAAACAACTAAAGCTTATACAGGTAAGTAATATAACAGATGGAAATTATATGAGTTAGAATCTATATGTTGGTCTCTCTTCAAAGTCTTGTTCTTCACTACAAAGCTATACTTTGGCCTCTAGCCTCATATTGCTGTGATCTACCACCTGGTTTCAGACCCTGAATGTAAGCTGGATGCTGTGTCTGAAAATAGCCAAATCCTTTCTTGGTTTATTCTACCACACAGAATATAGGGTAAGTCAGAATAATGCATTTTCTGCACAGTGAAAATAACAAGAGTTCTCACCAGTACAGTGATTCTCAAATGTTAATCACTTGGGGTTTGTTGTTAAAAATGCAGATTACAGAGTCTCACTTCTGATTCTAGTTTTCACTAGCTCTACAGAGATGCAACTGAGATAAAATAAGATAAACTAGGTATAAACCAAGGATTGGGCCTCTGAGTACCCTGCTGATGAGGAAAGAATAGCAATGGTGCTCCGAAAGCAAGGGGCAGAGATGGTTTGAATACCAATTCTTACCCTTGGGTGGTTCAACTAGAAAAAGAAAAATCAAGAGCAGGACCCAGTCTCCCAGGGGAGCTAGCCTTAGTCAACAAATTGGAGGTGTGGAGTGACACCGCCTCTAAGGATTTGAAGGGGTATGGAGCAAACTGGTGAATCTTTTGGGCCCAGCTGGTGGTAGTAGCAGCAGCTGTGGAAGAAATCAGGCACAGTTTATTAATACCGAGTGTGCACATGATGGAAAACTTCTGGGATAGTGCAATTACTGCTGGAATACCAGGAGGGGATTTTGAAAATGAGGGCTCAAAATTATAATAACGGCAAGCAGTGATTAGGCCCCTACTATGTGCCAGGCACGGCATTAGGTACCTTACATTAGGCTAGGATAAGGCAAAGCCTAGAGAGTTATTAACAGTAAAATTTCACCTAAAGCTTCAAAAGGGTTTGTTTATCTGATAGCAAAGAAAGGAAGGTAAACTGTGTAAATGTTTTCTGGTCTATAAGGAACCCAGGAGACAAGAAACTGAGCTGCCAAAATGGGTGCTTGCAGAAAAAAAAAGGGAGTAAGTCAGTAGTTGAGACGTCCAGGTAACAGTCTATATGGAGCTGGTGTGGCTGTTGAAGAAATCAAAGTCATGGGAGTTCCCTGGCGGTCCAGTGGTGAAGACTCGGGCTCTCACTGCCGAGGGCCTGTGTTGGATCCCTGGTCTGGGAACTAAGATCCTGCAAGCCTTGAGGCATGGCCGGAAAAAAACCCAAAAGGCCCGAGAAGAATTTTCTAAGACATTTCCGTTTATTCAATATTTATTGAGAGCCTCCTATGTGCCAGGGGCCTGTGCCAAACACTGGATAGACAGTGTTAAATAAGCAGACATAGTCCCTGTCCTTGTGGAGCTGATAGACTAGTTGGGGAAAGGGATGTCAAGCAAATAATCACCCAGGTACATATCTGTGTGTAAAGAAAGGTCAAATAAGTTTTCCCCGAGAAAGTGACATTTAAGTGAATAATTGAGGAATGAATAAGAGTTAGCCTGGCAGAGAGTGGAGGAAATACTGTGTGTATTTTTTGCTCAAAAAAGCATGAAGCCATAAATCATTGTGGTAATTAAGGACATCTATAACAAGGGGGAGAGGATAGGAAGAGTATTCCAAGGAGAGGGAATATCATGTGAAAATGAAGGCAAAAGCCAGATCGTGCAAGGTTTTGTAGGCCGTATGAAATTTGGATTTTACCCTAAGTGCAACAGGAGGCCATTGAAGGATTTTAAACAAGAAGTGATATGACAAAATCTGTAGTTATAGAAAAGTTACTTTGGATGGCTCTGTGGAGAATGGAATAGAAGGGAGCAACAGTGGATATGGAAAGATCAGTTAGAAGGCTATAGTAGCAATTTAGGTGGGAGATTATAGTGGTTTTATTTAGGGTGATGACAGTATCAACAGAGAGAAGTGGAAAATGATGAAAGATATTTGAGAGGTAAAATTAACAGGTCTTGCACTGGAATGCATGTGGATTATGAGAAAAAAAGTGTTCTATCATGATCCAGTGGCTAGATGATGGTGCTATTTATTGTGCAAGTTTGAGGAAGAAGATAAATTCATGTTTGGATATGTTGATTTGGGGATGTCTTTGATACAGAATAGTCAGTTGGATATAGGAGAAGTAAATCTGTGAGTCATAATACATAGATGACATTAAGGTAAAGGAGGTAGCTGAGATTGCCTGCAGAGATCATATAGAATAAGAGGAGAAAATTTAAGATTAATTTTTAAGAAATAGCAACATTAAAGGTCAGATAGCAGAGAAGGGTACAGCATTTAGGAATGAACGAATAAGAACAAAGATAATTTTAACTAGATAAACCAGGCCTGGAGTTCACAACCAGCTTCTCTGGCTCTCTCACTAACTCCCAGGCAAAATCTTAAAAAAAAATGATCCTTTGGTTAAAAACAAAAGATAAATATATCCCTATATGTGTTCACTGGTTAGAACATTTTAGTCTTTTTATAAAAAGAGATGAGTATGAAACTAATTACCCTCAGTAGTGGTAAAGTGGACTTGGTCAATATAAATGATACTTTGACATTTTTGTATGAAAATTTCCACAGGATTATAAGACAAACGATAACAAGTGAAGATAAAATAAAAGGATGTTTTATAAATAATTATTTAACAAACTATCATGTGGGTTGAGGCTCCAAGTTAGCATTAAGACTGTAACAGTGAGACCTGTCCTGAGGGAACTGATAAGTCTGTGGAATCAATTTTTCTTTCATTCTTAAACATCCTTTTTTAAATTATAAAAACAATACATGCTTATCATAGAAAATATACTAAAGAATAAAGAAAATAAAAATCCACTCATAGTGCCTCCAGCCATAAGTTCCCTTGTTAATATCATGGTGTATTTTCTTCCCGTCTTTTTGTTCTGTACATACACATATGTGTATACACATATGCATGCATACACACAAACACCTTTTTAAATTAAATTTACAAATTTTAATTGAAATATGAATTATGGAAAGTGCACAAATCTTAATTGTAAAGCTTGATGAATTATCACATAGTGATTATAATAACTATCACTGAAGTCAAGAAAACAGAATACTACCAGCAGCCTAGAAGCCCCTTTGCAAACACCATCTCCCTTCCTCTTCTCCCAAATTAACCACTAACCTGACTTCTAACACTAGGGACTTGTTTTTGAACTTTACATAAATGGAATCATACAACATTTATTCTTTTGTGTCTGGCTTATTTCACTCAACATCATGTTTGTAAGATTCACTCATATTATTATGTTTAGCAAAACAATTTATTTTCATTGATATATAGTATTCCATTACATGAACGTATTAATTTATTAAGCCATTCTACTGCTGATGGACATTTGGATTGTTTCTATTTCAGGCTCTCACAAATTATGCTACTCATTTCCACTGGGTAGACATCTAGGAGAAGAATTTCGGGGTCATAGGGTACACATAGGTTCAACTTGAGTTAGATGATACCCAACAGTTTCCCAAAGTGACTGTAACAATTTACACTCCTACCTGCAATATATTAGTTCCAGTTGCTCAATATCCTCACCAATACTTGATACTGATAGTTTAAAAAATTTAGCCATTCTGGTGGCTATGTAGTGGAATCTCACTGTGGTTTTAATTTGCATTTCCCTGATTACTAATTAGTTAAAGTGCCTTTTAATATGTTTATTAGCCACTTGGATGTCCTTTCTGCCAAGTGCCTTTTTGTGTCTCTGTCCATTTTACTATTTGTAGGGGTTCTTAAGGTATTTAGGATACAAACCCTCTGTCAGCTGTATGTATTGTAAATATCTTCTCCCACTATTTGCGTGCCTTTTTAGTCTCTTAATGGTGCCTTTTGATAAACGGAAGTTTAAAAATCTTAATGTAGTCCAATTTATCAATCTTCTACTTAAATTTTTTTTTTAAAGTGAAGGTACTGGTTATTGCTCATTAAAGGATTTGTATACCTCCATTTTTAAAAAAAATTAATTTTATTTATTTATTTATGGCTGTGTTGGGTCCTTGTTTCTGTGTGAGGGCTTTCTCTAGTTGCGGCAAGCGAGGGCCACTCTTCATCGCGGTGCGCGGGCCTCTCACCACCGCGGCTTCACTTGTTGCGGAGCACAGGCTCCCGACGCGCAGGCTCAGTAACTGTGGCTCACGGGCCCAGCTGCTCTGCGGCATGTGGGATCTTCCCAGACCAGGGCTCGAACCCGTGTCCCCTGCATTGGCAGGCAGACTCTCAACCACTGCGCCACCAGGGAAGCCCTACTTAAATTTTTTTTACCTCAAGAACATGAAAATTTTTTTCATATTATCTCCTATATGCTTTATTGTTTTACTTTTCACATTTATATCTGCAATTCATTGGCAATTAATTTTTCTGTATGGCATGAGGTAGGAATCAAGTTTTTTTTCCCCAGTATGAATTTCCAATTGATCCAGCCTTATTTATTCAAAAGATTCTTCTTTTCCCATTGCTGGGCATTTTGTGGAATCCTTTCACTTTGGAAACTCACACATTTTTGTTCTAGAAAACATTCTTTAATTATTTTATTGATGAATTCCTTACCTCTGTTTTCTATTTCTGGAATCCCTATTTTTCAAACATCGGAATTCCAGGACTCATTCTCTTAATTTTTAACATCCTTTTTTCTTCCTATTTTTCATCTCTTCATCTTCTTTTTTAAAAAAATCTTTGTCTTTTTGCTCTACTCTATAGGAACTTTCCTTACCTTTATTTTCCATCACTTAGTTTTATAATTTTTTTTGCCATTATATTTGTAATATTCATTAGTTCTTTCTGTTCTGTGAATTTCTTTTTATAGTGTCCAGTTTTTATTTCATGGTTACAATATCTTCTTCTATTCCTATGATGATATTAATAACAATTTTTCAAGGTTTTCTTCTCTCTGCATAGTCTCTATTTCCCCCAAATTGCTGTTCTATGTTTGTTAGTTCTGGTCTGTATCTTCCACAATATTCAACATTGTTGACCATTTACTTCTTAAAATTCAATTTTATACTTAAAACTCAATTTTATAGTTACTTGCTAGCTTCTCCTCATTTCTCATTCTACTTTGCAAATTCCTACACTGGCCCCTGTTTCATCACCTGTATATGCATGGCTGTATTCATTCAACAAAACCTTATTATTTTCCAGGTACCATGCTTGGTGATGGAGACTCAGAAATTTGTAAGACATGGTTCCTGACCTAACTCCTCAAGTTATCATAATTTTCTCTTGGTATCCAAACTCTCTGTATGGATAAAAAGCAACTGAAGCCCTGGCCTGGACGCTATATGCCAGAGAATCTCAGGGTATGGAGTTACCAGAGAAAATCACAAACAGAGCATGGAGCAGTGCTAAATGAAGAGTTGGAAAGATAGTCCAAATTGAATCACCAATCCAAAGGGGACAAGGCAAAGTCTAGCTAAAACCACTTACAGGGACTAATAAAAGTTTTCAGGGACATGAGGAGCAGAGCAATACCTGGATCCATTCCTGGGATTAAAAGCAGGTAGCTAGGGCTTCCCTGGTGGCGCAGTGGTTAAGAATCCGCCTGCCAATGCAGGGGACACAGGTTCGAGCCTTGGTCTGGGAAGAGCCCACATGCCATGGAGCAACTAAGCCCGTGCGCCGCAACTACTGAGCCTGCACTCTAGAGCCCATGAGCCACAACTAATGAGCCCGTGTGCCACAACTACTGAAGCCCACGCGCCTAGAGCCTGTGCTCTACAACAAGAGAAGCCACCGCAATGAGAAGCCCACGCACCACAACAAAGAGTAGCCCCCGTTCACCGCAACTAGAGAAAGCCCACATGCAGCAACAAAGACCCAACGCAGCCAAAATTAAATAAATTAAAAAAAAAAAAAAAGCAGGTAGCTAGCAGTTTTAGAAATTTTATTCCTGCTTTTTAAAGTCTGTTTTGGTGAAGAGTAGGGCTTGAGAGAGAGGAGACGGAAGATGTCCTAGGTGTTTATAGATCTAGCAGGGAACAGAAACAGGACTTCAAAGATCATCGCTATGCTAATAACTCCAAAATTCTGACTTTTGTCCTCAGTTCCAGATCCACATACCCAATTTTGTATCAGAAATCTTCACCTAAGTGTTCTACAAGCACCTCAAACTTAAACTGAATTCGTCTTCCTCCTAAATTTATCCCTCCCCTTACGTTCCCTAAGTGAATGGCAACATTATTGTCAAATCCAGCCATCGTAGCTGGACATTCTGGAACTGAGTTTTTTCTCATCTTCCTCTTCTTCACTCCCCACCCATCCTACACATCTGGATGTTGAATCCCGTCCATGTTGCCTCTAAGATATATCCACTCCTCCCCCTCACCATTTTCAGTATCATTGCCTATATCAGCACTGGTTATTAGAAATATAAGAAAGACCTTGTGGAATACTAGGGAACCTGGGGTAGAAAGCTAATATTAGTCTGGAATAAACACAGGTACAGAAGGAGTAGTTCCTGGGGAAGGTTGAGAATAACATCTCAAGTTCACTGTGGCAACTTAGACTAATTTCAGACAAATAATAAGATGCTGAGATGGGAGGTATAATGAGGAATAAAGATTGCTTCAGCACAGTGGTAAAGGGGAAAGAGGGTTGCTTTGGTGACAGTGGTGATGAACAAGGCAGGTGCAATAGAGGTACTCAACCAAGGTGGTTAGTTCAAGAAAAGGCAAGAGAGCTTGGATATAGGCAAAAATTCTGAGAAAGAGCTAGTGGGAATGATGCACGAAAGTAGGCCATAGCCCAGCTGTGGTGTTAACAGACCTGGATCTGAACTCAGGTTCCTAAGAACTCTAGACTTAAGGAGGCCAGAGAAATAGAACAGCCTCCCTATGTGGGATAAGAAAATATAGATATAGATATAGATATAGATATAAAGTTACTCTTTAACAGTATCTCTCAAATAGAGCTCAGTTACCATGTAAACACTACAACTTTGAGGATAAAGCAACAGAAGATTATTTCCTCTAGTTAGCAAGAGTTCCTGGAAGCCTGTCTGACTATCCTTATTTCTGAGGAGTGGTGAGGCTGTGTGTAGGACTTGACTAGCTCTATTGGGCAACTGAGAAAAGCAGGCCCTTTGGCACATACTATAGTATTATACAGGCCATTCATCTGATCTCACTGCCTTGTTCACACTAACACCAAAGTTTCTTCTAAAAATAGAGAGGTAGTATAGAGAAGCATTAAAAACCTGAGTTCTGAAATCAGGTGAGCCTAGGTTATAAATAATTTCCTTATTTATAAAACGGAAATGGTTGTAATACCTACCTCACAGGGTAGTTTTGAAAACTAAATGAATTAACATATATAAACATGTATAAAGTCTCTTGCATGATGCCTGGAACATAGTAGGACCTAACCAACAAAATGAAAAATTGGCTCATATAGCTCCTCTTCTCAAAATTCTTCAACGGTTTCCTGTGATTAAGTATCTACAACCTGGCTTCATAATAAAGGCAAGCATTTATTTCAGACTTAGCTGTCTTTTCTACTAGATTATAAGCTGTTTGAAGGCAGGAACCATATCTGTTTTATGCTCTCAACAATCAGTGCTACCACTTGCACAGTGTAGGTACTCAACATATACTTGTTGAATGAGTAAGTGAACATAATATCTTTCTCCAGCCATAAACTCTCCCATTATATAGCTCATAAACACAATGCTAGCAGATGCTCTTTGGAATAACCCTGATGTTATGCAGGTTTCTGAAATGTTAAGGAATTCTCATATCCATTTCAGTTCACTGAATGGCACTAATTATTTTATGCTTTCTCTCACTCCTGAATATCCCAGGCTCCTGGGGCAGGGATTGTATGGAAAAATGAAGTCCATAAACTAGATCAATATGTAACTCTAACATTCTCTGTCCTTTTTTGCCAAACCTTTGTGAGGTGGACAATTGGATTGCTTTAAGAAACAGAGTTAATAAATAGTTTGGATAGAATGAACTGATTAAGGTTGAGTGATTACAATGGTAAATGTATCCCAATCTCTAAACATGCCATAAAGCAACAAAATATATTTTTAGCAAAAATGTTGTACAATTACCGTTTACTTGGTTGATTTCAGAGTTGGAGGATAGAATCTCATCTGCCAGCTTCTGTGCAGTAGGAAGAACCTCAGTGTGGTGTGCCGTGATTAAATACTGAATAAACTTTTGTAGCTGGTCCCTGTTCATCTGGAAAAGGGTTTCTGAGATAGGAAGACGCAGTTTGACTTGGTCTGGTTTACGGATCCTGTAGAGTGAGAGCGCTACCACATGGGCACAGTAGAATATGTCTTTGTTCCCACAGCCACACGCCACTGAAGTGATTTTGCATCGATCAAAACTGATGGCAACTTTATAAGTCACTGCTGGTTCAGAAGTAGTGGCCGGCTCAGTTACTGTGCCACTGAGATGGAAGCCTAAGGAAACAAAAAAGACATGTTTAGAGATTCTGTAGTAAGAAACCTGAAGGTTTTCATTTTGCATTTAAATTCATCAATTCAGAAACTATTTGCTGAGTATCTCCTACATACACAGTAGGCTCTGTCAAAGGTCAATGAAACCCAGGTATTGCTTTTTTTTTTTTAAAGTATCTATCTATCTATCTATCTATCTATCTATCTATCTATCTATCTATCTATCTACCTACCTATCTATCTGTTTTTGCTGCGCCGGGTCTTAGTTGCAGCATGCGGGCTCTTAGTTGTGGCTTGCACGCTTCTTAGTGGCAGCTTGCAGGCTCCTTAGTTGCAGCATGCGGACTCTTAGCGGCGGCAGGCACGTGGAATCTAGTTCCCCAACCGGGGATCGGACCCTGGCCCCCTGCACTGGAAGCGTGGAGTCTTACCTACTGGACCACCAGGTAAGTCCCCCCAGGTATTGCTCTTAAGAAACACACAATCTAGAAAAAGAGTCTTTACCCTGGAGTCCATGAACCTCCAGAACTAATAAGAAAACTTTTGTTTGTACATATGTACATTCTTCTAGGGGGACATTTCATACCTTTTATCATAGTCTCAAAAAGATTATTCAAGAACCTTGAATAAGTTAAGAACCTCGGTCGTAGATTTTGAGCTCTTTGTGGCCAAAGACAAGTCTACAAATAACGTCAGTACAATCTAGAGTAAGGTGAGTGTTATAAACGAGAGAAACCAAAAGGATGCCACAAGGAAGGACAAGGAAGATAAGGGCAACATTTCTTCCTCAAAACAAACACTTCCAAAATGGTAACCACATGGAATACCTAAAAGGCAAGAAGCCTCATAAGATGTAGAAAGCAGAGAGCTTGGTGCAGTGAGACTATGCAGTGTTAACCTCCACTCACTAGCCACAGCACCAATAATTTTGAAATGTAGATAGAATACATTTTTAAGTTACAACTAAATTGAAAAAAGTTAAATTTAATAGCAAATTCATTCTATAATAACTGTTTATTCTTTAAATATGATTCTTCTTTGACAAAATATGTATTCAAACAATCAGTCAATCAACAAAAGTTTAATAAGACTTTAAGTAACAAACTTTTTTTTAAGTATCCCTGTTAGCCTAGGGATGCTAATACGAAAAGGAGAGGAATATCAAATATTCGTGAAGCACCTATTACGTAGCAGAACTGTGTTGGGTGCATTTAATAATTTGTCATAACAACCTTATGAAGGTGGTATTATTTTCCTTATTTTAAAGGTATGTAAACTGAGGCTCAGCGGTTAACAAATTTGCCCAAGGGCCCTCAGCTGGAAAGTGATAGACCTAGGATTTGGAACCAGGTCTGACTGACTCCAAAGTTTATTTTCTTTTATTTATACTACACTACCTCTGAAAATGCCATGACAAAGTCCTCATCCTCAAAAACCACAGACAAATAAATGATTACAATATAATATACCAAATGGTATAGTAGAGACAGGAACAAAGGTGAAGCTAATTTCATAGATTTTCTTGTTTTACTGCACTCCACACTGTGAATAGGAAAGCAATTTAAAATAATCTTATATTTGTTGGAGAAATATTTGCCAAATAATAAAAGGTGCATATATTAGTTTCAGAGCTACCATCGTGACCTGGCGGAATTAAAAAATGAGGAGAAAAAAACATTCCAAAGTTCAAGTTTCAGATAATTATGGCTAATTAAAGTAAGAATAAGTCCTAAATTTATAAGCATACCCATAAAATCTAGCAAAATTAACATTACTAAAGGCACATTTAGGTCCAATCCAAAGAAAGGTGCACATTACTGAAAAAGTTAATTTCCAGACTTCACAGAGGCTTTTTCTCAGTTAAACTTAGTTGCAGATTTTAAAATATTGTCATTTGTTCAAAGCAAAGTAGAAAAGTTATATTCAAATGTGATTAAGTATGGCTAAAGACTGCCTTCACTTTAGAACTAAGGAAGGGAACCTTCTGCAGAGTTGAGAAGTAACTCTTCTCCAGATTTCTATCCCCTGGACATAGCCAGTAGAATAACACAACAGAGAGCACATTACACTATGAATTAGGCAGCCATGATCTGCTATTTACTATGTAGTTCTGGGCGACTCACTTTACAACTTTGAGCCTAAGCTTCCTCCTTAATAAAGTGGGGATAATAATACTTGCTCTGCCTAGCTCTTAAAAGTGCTTTGTCAAACTGTAAATGTCCTACAGATTTATTATTCATACTTTTATGCAGTTTTTGTTAATGGGTCTTCATGTCAAGGGAATGAGACAACTTCCCCAGTGGCCAAGTTTCACAGTGGTTGAAAATCAGGTGCTAAGAAAGTACAGTTTTTATTTCCCTCAGGCCCTCCGGAGTATTTAGTATATTCTTGAGAAATGACTTAAGTCCTGATGAAAAGAGACCCCATAGAAGGACTACTTTTTTTATTTTTATTTATTTTAAATTAATTAATTAATTAATTTTTGGCTGTGTTGGGTCTTCACTGCTGCGCGCAGGCTTTCTCTAGTTGCGGCGAGCCGGGGGCTATTCTTCGTTGTGGTGCGTGGGCTTCTCATTGCAGTGGCGTCTCTTGTGGAGCACGGGCTCTAGGCGCACAGGCTTCAGTAGTTGTGGCACACGGGTTCAGTAGTTGTGGCACGTGGGCTCAGAAGTTGTGGCTCGCAGGCTCAGTAGTTGTAGCTCGCGGGCTCTAGAGTGCAGGTTCAGTAGTCGTGGTGCATGGGCTTAGTTGCTCCGTGGCATGTGGGATCTTCCCAGACCAGGGCTAGAATCCGCGTCCCCTGCACTGGCAGGCGGATTCCTAACCACTGCGCCACCAGGGAAGTCCCTAGAAGGACTACTTTAAAATTTCAAATAAGATAATGATGCCAATGTGGGAAAACCTTAGGTTCCAAGCCTCTGAATCTAAAAGTTGAGTATAAACATTTCTACTTGCTTGGGGGCACTTGGCCTGTAGCACAGTCTCTGAACCCAATTCTCTCATTCCCTTCCTGCATGAAAATGAATAAGAATATTGGTTAGAGTTGGGACAGAAACTATGGGTATCTTATTAAGATGTAAGCCGCATGAGGGCAGGGCTTTCTCTGTATACTGTTCACTACTGTAAAAAAGCAAAATCACTATGGCTGCACTATGAAAAACAGATTGGACCTCGGCCTCCATATTTTTAAGTTGAGAGGCTGGCCTAGAAGACCTCCAAGGTTCTATCTAGCACAGATATATTATGATTTCATAGTAACTATCACTAAATCTTATTATCTTTTCTAGAAATAGAGTACTTCTGGGATTTAAAGAGTATACAATAATAGCTAACCTTTATGAGTGCCTCCTATGTGTTCGGCTCTGTTCTAAGTACTTTACATGCATTAACTCATTAAATTTTCACAATTTTTATGAATTTGATAGTAGGTATAATGGTAAGCTTTATGTGCCAATTTGACTAGGCTATAGAACCCAGTTATTCAATCAAATACTAATTAATCTGGGTGTTGCTGTGGAGGTGTTTTGTAGATGTGATTAACATCTACAATCAGCTGACTTTAACTAAAGGAAATTATCCTTAATAATGTGGGTGGGTCTTGTTCAATCAGCTGAAAGCCCTTATAGGCAAAACTGAGGTTTCTCTGTGAAAGAAGAAATTTTGCCTTAAGACTGTAGCATCAGATCCTGACCAAGAATTTCCAGCCTGATGGCCTGGAAACATATACTATATATGTATATACAGTTATCTCCTACTGATTCTGTTTCTCTGGAAAACCCTGACTGGTTACTATTATTATTCCCATTTTATGTATGAGGAAACAAGCACAGAGAGATTAAGTAACTTGCTCAAGGTCATTCTGCTAGTAAGTGGCAAAGCCAAGATTCACAGCCAGGCAGTCTGGCTCAAAAGCCCATACTCTTAACTATTACATTATACTGCCTCTGTATAATACTGTGTTGTATGGCAATCAATACCACATTTATATAAACTGTAAAACAACTATAAAACTAGAAACATTATTAGAAAATAACTTCTATGTTTACTGAAATTCTACAATTTCAGTTTTTATAGCATTGGTAATGGTTTGAACTTCTAGGTTAATCTGGAATTAGAGACAAAATGTTGAATATCAATTTAGACTCCATCTGTCTCCACAGCAGGTCAATGTTAAAACAGCTGAGAAACTTTCTGCAAAATATTTTTCAAAAGCTAGTTAGACATGGCTCCCTAGAGGCTTTGATTAAGGTCCATGATGCTCTTGGGAGCATGTTCATTTGAGTTGGGTAAATCTTTGGGCTCCATCAGCTGTATTAACACTGGTATAGCTCATGCTCCACGCCTAAGCCCATTTGAAAGGCAGAAGGTTCTGGGTGGCTCCGTGGAAGTTTCCTTGCTGGGAGTTCCTTTTTCCCTTATTATAATCTAGTAACACTTTTTTCAAGATTAATTCCTCCTGAGAATAAAGCTACATAGAGGTTCAATGTAGTATTTCTTTCCCATTGCAAACCTAACTGCCATCAATAATCTGCTGATTTAAGCAAAGATGTAGAAGCCTAATTTTAAAAAATTTCTATTGAATCAGCATGTATTTATTGAATACCCACTGTGTGCTCTTTTTACCTTTTAACTCTTTTATTTGGACATTTTCAAACAAAGAAGTAGAGAGAATGCTGTATAATGAGTCCTCTACATCCATCACTCAGCTTCAACAATTATCAATACAAAGATAAACTTGTTTAACCTTGACCCTCTCCCAGCTCCTTCCCTGTCCTCCTCAATTAATTTTATTGAAGTAAATCCCATAAATATCCTTTCATCAGTAAATACCTCGGTATACATTTCTAAAAGACAAGAACTTAATTTTTTTGTGTGTGTGTGCCACCCCGTGCAGCATGTGGGATCTTAGTTCCCCAACCAGGGATCAAAAACCTGCTCCCCCTGCATTGAAAGCACAGTCTTAACCACTGGACTGCCAGGGAAGTCCCACAAGAACTGAAAATTAATAATTCCTTAATATCAAATATCCAGTATTCAGATTTCCACAACTGACTTCAAAAACAGAACAGAGCAAAAAACAGGAAAGGTCTGTTCAAATCAGAATACAAACAAGGTCCAGATATTACATGTGGTTGATAATGTCTCTTAAGCTACAAGTTCCTTCTCCTTCCTCTTCCCCTTCAATTATTTACTGAAAAATAATAGTTAGCTCTAGAGAGACTTGACCAGATTCAGGGTTTTGGTAAAATTACTTCACAGGTTGTGTTGCATACTTTCTAATACATCACATCAGGAGACACATCATGCCCGATGATCCTTCTTCCTGTACTGTTAGAATTCAGCACTGGGTTCAGGTGTTGTTAGCCTGCTCCATCCATTATAAAGTTCCTTGTCAACTTTTCACCTAATAGTTTTAGTAGTCATTGATGATCATTGCCTTGATCTATTGATATTATTTCACTTGGGTGGCTTTACTTTAAAAAAGAAATTTGGCTCTCTCACATTCTCTGACTCTTAACAGCCTAAACTGTAAAATAAGGAAAAAAACATAAAATGGTTATTAGCTCAGTGCCTGGAACATGGTGGGCTTTTAACAAAAAAAGTGACAGAAACAACCACAAAAATTGCTTAGAACTCATGGGAAAAACAACTACTTTATAGACAAAGTTTTCCTGAATATCAGCTTTGTGATGATCCTTCATTCACATTTTCTTAAAATATAAAAAGAAAATACATATATTGTGAAATCATCCTGCTTATCAAAATGCCCAAGAGACTTTAAAACAGTCTCTTTTTATCAGTTGTAAGTCTTGAAATGATTAAGATAATGGATGGACTGGTGGGAGAGGGAGTAGGCAGGCACATAGGGAAGCAACGTGCTTGCTTCACTAGTGGCTCCCGTAGGCCGTAAAGGTCAAATGCCCATACTTCCTTCCTCCTTACAGCATGTCTTTTGGTGCAAAGCAGTCAGGGATGGTGGGTCTAGTAGAGACCTGGCTTTCTGAAGAAACAGTCAGTCAATCAGGCAGCCGCTCCCCTTGTGGCCCTATCAACTTCATACACAGGGGGAAAAAAAACCTCAAGTGCTTTAACACTGAGTGAGCCCTGAATGCACCACATACTTTCAAGGAGTTCCTGTTTAGTTTTGCAAGCACTGCATCCCTCCAACCCACCCCCAAATCACAAAGCTAGCTTTGCCCTGAGAAAAAGATTTGAAAAAATTTCAACTTCCTGTTCTGTGGCTGAGGCACCTTTCCCACCTGGCCTCTACACTGTTTAGAAATTTTAGAATAAAATTGTACTGCAGCCCCTTCTCCACTACATATCACAATGGCTCTGATGTCTCAGCTTCTAGGAAAAAAATGACCTTCTATAAATGCCTGCTATGAGGTAAGCCCCTACCAGAATGTTATCCTATAAGTGTGCCATGTTTTCCTTGCCTTCAACATGCTCCAAGTACCATTTAGGAGTGGGAAAAGATTCAAAAAGTGTGCAGAAATGGCCTCATAGGCCCCTAATAACTGAGTTCTTTGCAGGCAGTCCTTGCTAGAGCTTGTCACGCTTAAATGTGCAACAAGAGCTCTGAGAACTTCAAGATTAGCAAGAAATTGTTAAAAATCCAGGAGTGGGGACTTCCCTGGTGGCGCAGTGGTTAAGAATATGCCTGCCAATGCAGGGAACGTGGGTTTGATCCCTGGTCCGGGAAGATCCCACGTGCTGCGGAGCAACTAAGTCTGCGCACCACAACTACTGAGCCCGAGTGCTGCAACTAGTGAAGCCTGTACGCCTAGAGCCCGTGTTCTTCAACAAGAGAAGCCACTGCTATAAGAAGCCCACGCACCACAATGAAGAGTAGCCCCCACTTGCCGCAACTAGAGAAAGCGCGCGCACAGCAACAAAGACCCAACGCAGCCAAGAAAAAAAAAAAAAATCCAGGCGTGCTCATGGCTTAAGAGTTCTTATTCTCCTGCCTTCTAAACTAAATGGTGGCACAAGAGGAAATGGAAAAGACTGAAATTGTTTACTTAACATTTCTTTTCCAGCATCAGTGCTGGGGAATCCAGGGCATGGGCTGGACCCAACCTTGGACTAAACAGAAAGTACCAAGGACCAGTTTTATACTTGAGGAAAATATAAATAAAATGTCTCTTTCCCAAATAAGGAAATCCTATGTTCTTCATGGCTTTGCTCAAATATCACCTCCATATGAAACTGTATCTGGTGCCCCAGTTGCTAAACTGAATCATGTTTTGTTGTTTTTTACATTGGAGTATAGTTGATTAACAATGTTGTGATAGTTTCAGGTGTACAGCAAAGTGATAAACTGAATCATATTAAATGAAGAAACTTTAACATTTGTGCCTATGGAGCTTACAGTTTAGTTCACAAGAAAGCATTTTACCCAGAATCAACTAATGAAGGACCGAAGAGATAATAATTTCACAGATGAAGAACAGGCTCAGAGATGTTATGCAATTTGCAGCTTGTAATCATTTACACGATTACAGTCATGATAACAGAAATTAAAATGACCATAAATTCACATTCTGAAACATTTTAGGCTTTAAAGACTAGGAAAAATAAACTTGTGAAGAGTTTCCTTCAAATTAATATACTTCCTGAATACAGTCATATTGCTTCTTTTGATTTAAAAAGAACCAAAATAAATAACTTTTAATCACTAAGTTTTTGAGCACTTACCATGTGTTCTTTTACAAACATTGCATCACTTAATCCTCACCACAATGTTATGTGTTTAGTACTATTATCCCCATTTTTTGTAAAGAAACTGATGCTTAGAGAAATTATCCAATTTGCCTAAGTTTACACAGCCTGTAAGTGGCAGAGCTAGGATTTGAACCCAGGCATTCTGGCTTCACAGAGTCTAAGCTCCTAACAACCACATTTTATTTCTATTATAGTGTTTCCCAAACACCAACTTCATTTTCCTGGCTTAGGAAAATCAGAGTGATGTTTGGTACTGCTCCTTAAACTTTTTTTTGTAAAAATTAGGACATTGCTAAATCATACTAATTCAATTTTCATCCTTTGTTTACATACAGTCAGCTACTACGATACTAAGTTACCAAACTGATAGAAAAATGGAATCCTAACAGGGACAAGTGGCAGAGAATATGCAAAATGTATTCAATCTGGTAACCCAAAAGTTAGAGCACATGTCTTCCCCTTAGAGGCTACAAGAAATTTGAAGAGCCAGAACACATAAAGATGTTAATTTCTCTTTTTAAAAAGTATCTTAAGGTTAATTCATTCATTAAATAACTATTTAAGATCTACTATGTTAGGTCCCAAGGATACATCTGTGAAAAGACCAAATGATCCCTGACTTTATGGCATTTATAGTGTAGCTGGGGAGACAGATATTAAACAACTAAGTCCACAAAAAATTATTTAATTTTAATTGTGAAGAAGTACAGAATGATAGAATAGTATATAATATGGAAGACCTGACCTGGTTTAGCATTTTGAGCAGAATTTTATAGAATAAATCAGAATTAACTAGGTGAAAGGATGGGGAATGCAGAGTAGTGGTAAAGAGGACTCCAGGTAGAAAAAAAAAAGTACATATGCAGACGGATAAGAAGGCTATGCAGAGGTGCTAAGGCCAAGAGGAACATGGAATGTTTAAAGAACGTAAAGAAGACCAGCAACTGGAAAGCCAACAGGGAGGGGGGTAAAGGGGCATACAATGAGGCTGGAGAAGCAGGCAGGAGCTATGGCTCTGGGATGCATCCTAGCTCCTGCCTCTGCTCCATATCCAAGAGGGTCACTAAGTCCTGTGGATTCTGCCTCCTAAGTATCTCTACATTCTAGTGCCTCTCCTTTAACTCTGCTAACACTGCCTCAGCCCAAGATCATAATAATCTCCTGCTTGGATTAACTAATCTTCCTGCCTGCAAGTCTTATTCCCTCTACCCACCTTCCATAACATCAGCAGAATGATCTTCCTAAAACAAAATCATGTCATTCCTACTAAACTGTGACCTATTCATTTCACAGTCTTGGTATCTAACACAGAGTCTGGCATAGAAAAAACATTTATAAAAATGTTTGCTTAAAATCTTTCAAATGGTTCCTCACTGATTATAGGGTAAAGTTCAAACTTATGATGTGGCCTCTTTTTATCTCTTCAGACTTGCTTCCTGCCACTTCTCAAAGCACTAAACACACTAAACTACCTGCAGATTCTTGACTATGCAGTGTTTCCTTAGCCTTTATGTCCCCATACCAGGTGTGACCTTCTCACCTCCTTATCCTTAATTCTCAACTCAAATGATACCTACGCTGGGGAATCTTCCCTGATCTCCCTGGAGAATTAAATGCTTCTTCTTGAGCTCTCATTTTTTTATCAGTCATATCTCTCTTACAGCACTTGACATCAGTGTAATTAATAGTTTTTATATTTGCCTTTTCCCTTTAGATTGTGAACTCCTTGAAAGCAGAGGTTATGTCTTTTTCACCTCTATATTTTCATTTCAGGCACATTTTAAGGGTTTCATAAGTATTTGTGTATGGATGAATGAATAAATGAACACTAAACTGAATCTTTAATTTATATATCCACATTCATGATACACAGAGAATTAAGCATGTTTATAAAATTCTTGATTTTATGACTTCAAAAAAATCAGCCAATAATTAAACAATTTTGCTGGGATGGTGAGCAAAGTAACAAGCTAAATAGTGAAGCATAAGATTATCTTCCATAATTCATATTTATGCCTCAAATGGACAGCTGTTATGCTTCCGCCAATTTTCAAACCCTTTTTTAAAATATAAAATATGAGCAATTTATTAGTTAACAATTACTGGATATTTACTATGTGCCAGAGAGTGTTCTAAGTATTGATACTTTCCATGTATTAACTAATTAAACCCTCACAACAGCTCTACAAGATAGGTTTATTTATTAGTCACCTTTTTCAGAAGAGGAAACTGAGGCTCAGAGAGGTAAAGGAACTTGTCTAAGAGCACACATTCTGTGAAAGGTTGAGTTGGGATTTGTACCAGGCAGAGCCTGCACTCTTAACTACAATATATGGAATATGACTATGCAGTTTAAATTATGTATACAAAATTTTATAAAAGTCATTAGCAAGCACAGTTCTACAAAGATGCACTAATGACAAGTCAGTAAACTCTGATGTTTGCCTGGTTTCCTGGGCAATTGTTCAAGGCAACTGAAACTAAGTGCTCTGTGATGCTCTCACAGTTGGAATGAAGATACGTTTACGAATTTATCTGTACAAGACAATGTCTCAGCACAGTGAGTGAATCATCTGAAAGTTCTAAAGGAAAGCACTTCTCAGTACAGCCCTCTGACACCATTCAAAGTCTTTTGTGTTTCTGAGTGCAAGAAAGCCTCTAGTAAAGCTTGGGCAATTAAAACCACTTTGCTCATTGCTCTTTTGATTCACCAGACCCTTGAGCAGGTGCTAATGCATGAAAATGAATGTAGTTTCAGCCAATGGCAGGGAAAAGGAGAGCTGTGGTTTACAAAAAGAATAATTTTTCTTATAGTCAGTTTAAGTGTATACACACACAGAGATATACAAACTAGATAACTCCTTTGAATGAGAACGCTTTCCTCTTGAATAAATTTGGTTTTGATGAAACTATATAGTATAAATTAGACCTTCTCACTTAATTCCTGTCTCCTGTAAGGCCAAAGCAGTATACTAGCAGCCACTCTTTTTCCTTTCTGTCACCTAGCAAAATGGTAGTCACACAAAGGCTTAAAACAGTGCAAGTGACATCCTCAAAATAACTAATTTCCCTTCTAGAAAACCTTACTCAAAAGCTGGGTAACTACTGCCTAAACAAGAGCACTGGAATGGCTCTGTGGACTCACACTATTATATACAGAGCTAAAGAATCAGGGTGCTTGAGTTCTAACTCCAATACCCCTCAATTCCTCTTTGCCTCAGTTTCTTAATTATGCAAATAGACATTATAATACTTATAGGCCTACCAGATTCATATGAAAGTAATTTGTAAAGAACACATTCCCAGAGAAATGTGTTTGCTATCATTCAATAGTGATCCCAACTGGCCAGAGCCAGCACCTATATAAGTTCACAAGAAGCAGATGGCGCCCACAGACTGGGTGAGGGTGCAAGAGACTGCAAAGTGAGGAGCAGTATTGTTATTCGGGAATACAAATGATGCTGCCCTATTACCCTGAGAGCTATTCGGTTTGTTTGTGTTAGAGAGGTCACCCTAAGCTTCTCAGAGCAGCTGAGTAAGCTGGAGGGCCCTTCTTGTGGCCATCTGCTCCCCTCCCAGACTCCTCCGGCAAATCAAGAGGTTTTCCTTGTATTAACCTCTGAAGAGCAGCCACAGGCCCTTCCCAGCATCAGCTTCAGCAGGCAATGGTCTCTGCTCTCCATCTGTCCCAGCAACACAGTTAAAGAACAATGAGGCTTCCCAAGCCCAGGTATTCACTTAGAGATACCCTTGCATTACCTAGTTTTCCAGTACTCTTTTACTTGGATCTCTATTAAGGGGATTAGGTGTATATTTTAAAAGATTGAATTATTTTTCTTTTGTTATTTTAGAAACATTTTATTTAGAAAAAATAAAATGGGAATGATTTGTCCAGAAGATTCATTTACAAATCTAATATGCATAAAACATAATCACTTTAAAAATGATAAATTCATTCCCCCTACCCCAACCACTCTGTGGAGCAGAAGACTTATAGAACAAGTTGTCTTGTATATTGATGGACAATCAGTCTATTCAGAACTGCATATCAGATGCGCTCCTCAGTTCACAGATTGGGAAAAAATACTACACCCTTTAAGCAGTTATCTGCAGAAACAATGTGTATACATATAAAAGGTACACATGTTGCCAAAAGGGGTGTTATAGGCTAATAATTACCACCTGGGTTATTGATTTGAACAGAGAAAAGGGCAACATACAATTGTAAAATGATTTCAGAAATTACCTTACTCCATTTAGTAGTCTACATCAATGGGGGAAAATAAAAATGAAACAATAAATTGTTTTTCAAAAGGAAAAGGAGGGACTTCCCTGGTGCTCCAGCGGTTAAGACTCCACACTCCAATGCAGGGGGCCCGGGTTTGATCCCTGGTCAGGGAACTGGATCCTGCATGCCGCAACTAAAAGATCCTGCATGCCGCAACGAAGATCCCGCGTGCCGCAAATGGAGACCCGGCACAGCCAAATAAATAAATATTTTTTAAAAAAACAAAACACAAAAAGAAAAGGATACCCATAGGTGTTTTTGATCAACCACAATATTGAGTGACGAAATGTTTATTTTTGAGAGTCTTCAAAAGAGTATTCAGATTTATATTAAAGCATTAAAAATTACCCAGATATCCTTTTCCAAGAGGAAAAACTTCTGGCTACTTCTTTGAGATTGTATACACTGAATCAAGTCATCAGAATATACTGAAATTATACTAAAATGAGGTAATAAATAGCACTTAGAATAGTGTCTGGCATACCATAAATACTCAAAAAATGTTATTATTATGTTAGTATTCCGACTATAACTGCAGTTAACTCCTTTATTCCAATATCTAAAGACCCCCTCATTTTGAGCCGAGTCTTAACCTCAAATGATTTAAAGAAAATGCCTATGCATAAATATCATTTGAACTGTAATCAAATTCTTACAGCAATCAAAAGACTAATTTTCAGGCGATCTTAATCCTCATTTTTATTAAACTCCATGACATTTTATTTCCAACATGGTCTTTTTAATATGGAGATGAATGCATATCCCACATAACATTCTTTATTTAAAGGTTTCATGTGCTAGTAAGAACACCATTCCTAACATTTAAGGCATTTTGGTCAAGGCCTCATATTACCCTCTAGCTTTATTCTTTTGTTCCATCTTGCGACTTGACCTGTGTCGGGCAGCAAGAATGTCAAAACAAATTCAATTAGGACAATGCTTTTCATTTTGTTTAGAAACTGGAGAAAAGCATTTTTCCACATTCTACAGTAACCTGATTCAATACAAACACCAATCAAATAGAAGACATTCTCATTAGGTCTTCACTCAGGGTTCTAAATGCATTCACATCATCCACTGGATCCAAGGAGCAGTTCTCCATTGGAAAAATCTCTAGTGTCAGCAACTCTTCTGAAACAAAATTACATTCTTACTGTACAATCCCATCAATTGGCCAGCATTTCCTTGCTCCCACTGTTTTTTTTTTTTTTAATTTTTAACAATTTATTTATTTATTTTATATATATATTTTTGGCTGCATTGGGTCTTTGTTGCTGCACGCGGGCTTTCTCTAGTTGCGGTGAGCAGGGGCTACTCTTCGTTGCGGTGCGCGGGCTTCTCATTGCAGTGGCTTCTCTTGTTGCAGAGCATGGGCTCTAGGTACCCGGGCTTCAGTAGTTGTGGCACACAGGCTCAGTAGTTGTGGCTTGCGGGCTCTAGAGTGCAGGCTCAGTAGTTGTGGTGTGCAGGCTTAGTTGCTCCGTGGCATGTGGGATCTTCCCGGACCAGGGCTCCAACCCGCGTCTCCTGCATTGGCAGGCGGATTCTTAACCACTGCGCCACCAGGAAAGTCCCGTGCCCACTGTTCTTTTTTTTTTTTTTAATCAATTTTTTTTTTAATTACACTATACTAGGTGTGCTTTATTTATTTATTAATGGCTGTGTTGGATCTTCGTTTCTGTGCGAGGGCTTTCTCTAGTTGTGGCAAGTGGGGGCCACTCTTCATCGCGGTGTGCGGGCCTCTCACTATCGCGGCCTCTCTTGTTGCGGAGCACAGGCTCCAGACGCGCAGGCTCAGTAATTGTGGCTCACGGGCCCATTTGCTCCGTGGCATGTGGGATCTTCCCAGACCAGGGCTCGAACCCGTGTCTCCTGCATTGGCAGGCAGATTCTCAACCACTGCGCCACCAGGGAAGCCCCCACTGTTCTTATATGACTTTTAACTCCTTTGCTGCTCCAACCCCAAAGGCAGAGAACAAAACTGCTAACCAGAATGTTCCTCCTCGTGTATACTTCTTTAGAAGGATTCCCTGAATCTCCTTTGGAATATCTAAATTGTGAATTGTGCATTTATGGGTTCTTATGCTCTGTGTGATGTAATTTATTTTTCTCTTCTTTAAACTGAGTTTAAATTTGTTTATAAAAGTCATGATCTGAGCTAAAGTCCAATGTATTCTGGCTTAGTCTCAGAATTATAGCACATTAGAACTCAGAAGGTATAGATATCAAGGAAAAGAAAAGCTTCCTTCCGTGAGTCAGCAAACTTGCTTACTGAGAAGCCTGTAGGAGAAACAAAAAAGCTAGATGAAGTTTTCTCCCATATAACCCAGGTCTATATTCAAGAGTTCCTTGGGCTTCCCTGGTGGCGCAGTGGTTGAGAATCTGCCTGCCAATGCAGGGGACACGGGTTCGAGCCCTGGTCTGGGAAGATCCCACATGCCGCGGAGCAACTAGGCCCGTGAGCCACAACTACTGAGCCTGCGCGTCTGGAGCCTGTGCTCCGCAACAAGAGAGGCCGCGATAATGAGAGGCCCGCGCAACGCGATGAAGAGTGGCCCCCACTTGCTGCAACTAGAGAAAGCCCTCGCACAGAAACGAAGACCCAACACAGCCATAAATAAATAAACAAACAAGTAAATAAATAAATACATACATACTAACATCAACATCATTAAAAAAAAAAAAAGAGTTCCTCTGTGGTTCATGTCGGGACTCTCAAAACCAAGAATACAGTGAAGAAGAGGGCTGTAGAATGTTTTTGTAGGCATGGAAGTGCAGAGTCCTGGAAGATGAATAGAAATACTCTTACCTGAGAGGTAGCTAAAAGATAAAAATCTAGATGGTCCACAAAGACTAAGAGCCAAAGAAGTTTCTTTGGCTCAAAGGTCTAAGACCATACAGTGGAATCCCAGTCTATACCAAAACATTATGCCAGGTAAAATATTTGATTTTTTCTCATGCAAAACTGAAGGGAAAAAGAAAAACAATCAGGTTGTTATCTAGGGAAATAGTGCTAAAATTTAATGATCATTTGAGGCAATGAATGCTGAAAGGGATAAATCTCAGATCAGCAGGGTTATTACCATATTTGTGATGGCGGCCACAGTGAGCTATTTTTCTTATTTTTCATACTCTGATGAAGAAAAAAATTGATTTTCAACCTCAGGATGAATATAATATTCCAACAGCAATTTTAAGTCATAGAATAACTGATTCATTGATTCATTCATCAAACTTTATTTAAGCTCTTAAATGTGCAGGTACTAGGCTGGGTACCAAGGATACTAAGATAAGAAGGTACAGTGTCTAGTGGGAGAGCAGACAAGTAAACATAATTAAGAAAGTAAATGTTATGACAAAGATCACTAAGTGGCATTAAAGGAAAACAGAGCAGGAACAACTAGTCCAGGCTGAGGGGCTGGGTTTCAGGAAAGACTTCCAGGCAGTAGTGACATTTGAGTTAAATCTGGAAAGGTGAAAAGGAGGTGGACAGGTAGCTAAGATCTACATTACCTGACATGCAATATGAGAAGTGCTATAGAGTGAGATGGAAACACAGGGGTTAAACAACCAATCTAGACTGAAGAGGGGGCCAGAAAAGGGCTTCCAGAAGTGGGCAAAGGAGGCAGAATGTCATATGCAGAAGCAAACCAGCAATGTGGGATGGCCTGGCAGCAAGTAGTATGTGAGATGCAGTAATATAGTGATTGTATTAGTTTCCTATTGCTGCTGTAACAAATTACCATAAACTTGGTGGCTTAAAACAACACAAATTTATTATCTTACAGTTCTGGAATTCAGAAGTCCAAAATAGGTCTCGCTAGGTTAAAATCAAAGTGTCTGCAGGACTTCCCTGGTGGTCCAGTGGTTAAGATTCTGCGCTTCCACTGTAGGGGTCACAGGTTCGATCACTGGCTGGGGAACTAAGATCCCACATGCCACTTGGTGAGGCCAAAAAAAAGTGTCTGCAAGGCTGCATCCCTTCTGGAGGCTCTAGGGGAAAATCCATTTTCTTGCCTTTTCCAGCTTTTCCTTGGCTCGTGGCCTCTTTCTCCATCTTTAGCATTAGTAATGGCTGTACCTCCACTGTGTCAATATGACTCTGTATCTCCTGCTTCCCTCTTTCACTTATAAGGACCTCTGTGGTTGCACTGGGACTACCTGGATAATCCAGGATAATCTTCCCATCTCAAGGTCAGCTGATGAGTAAATTTAATCCCCTCTGTAATCTTAATTCCTCTTTACCACTGGTGACTGAGAGGTGGTCATTTGGAAGGCTATTATTCTGCCTAACACAATGATTAAGAGTGTACATGCTGGAGTCATACTGCCTGGGTTCATGTTCTAGCATCTTTATTAATAGTTGTGTGACCCTGAGTAAGTTACATTACTTCTCTGTACTTCAGTTTCCTTATCTGTAAAAAGGGATAATAATATTAACTACTTTATTTTGTTGTAGTGAGGTATAAATGGGTTAATATGTGTGTGGGTAAAGGGTTAACAAAACTCCCTTTCTTCATGAGACTTTGACCTTTGATTAAAATTTTAACTATGTTCCCTGAAGACCTGAAAAAGGTAAAATGTCAACTATGTTCCTAAGCAACATTATGGTTAAAAATGACACATGATTGGTTAGAACTGGAAGAATTATAAATACCTAATTGTATGCCAAATCTCTGGGCTCCCTGAAGTGGTGACTCTTGTAACTTGGCACAACCTTTATGGGAACCCTGAACACTATGCCTATGGAACTGCTATAAGAGATACTGACTCCTTGGGGACATGAGCCTTTTAAGTCAGGGCACCTCCTAGACCTGTCCAATGTGGATCTCATTTCTTTATACTTCAGCATCACCTAGAGGAATGAGGGCAAAGAATAGCTCCTGAACAGCTGTACAGACAGCTCTATAAACTGCTACAAGCTCTCACTGAAGAAGAATGCCTGTTGCTGCCTTGCTTGCAAGCTTTGGATCCTATCCTATATACTTCGCTTTCTTTCAAATTGTGTTAAAATACACATAACATTGCATCTTAGCCGTTTTTTAAAAATAGATCTTTATTGGAGTATAATTGCTTCACAATACTGTGTTACTTTCTCTCGTACAACAAAGCGAATCAGCCACATGCATACGTATATCTCCATATCCCCTCCCTCTTGAGCCTCCTTCACACCCTCCCTAACCCACCCCTTTAGGTCATCACAAAGCACCAAGCTGACCTCCCTGTGCTATGCTGCTGCTTCCCACTAGCTAACTATTTTACATTTGATAGTGTATATATGTTGATGCTACTTTCACTTCACCCCAGCTTCTCCCCCCAACCCCGTGTCCTCAAGTCTATTCTCTATGTCTATGTCTTTATTCCGGCCCTGACACTAGATTCATCAGTACCATTTAAAAAAAATTACTTATTTATTTATTTATTTATTGGCTGCGTTGGGTCTTCGTTGCTGCGCAGGCTTTCTCTAGGTGCAGAGAGCAGGGGCTACTCTTCATTGCGGTGCGCAGGCTTCTTGTTGTGGTGGCTTCTCTTCTTGTGAAGCACGGGCTCTAGGCGCGTGGGCTTCAGTAGTTGTGGCAAGTGGGTTCAGTAGTTGTGGCTCACGGGCTCTAGAGAGCAGGCTCAGTAGTTGTGGTGCAGGGGCTTAGTTGCTCCGTGGCATGTGGGATCTTCCCGGACCAGGGATCGAACCTGTGTGCCCTGCATTGGCAGGTGGATTCTTTTCTTTTTTTTAAAAAATGAATCTATTGACTTTTAAAAAATTTATTTATCTTATTTATTTTTTTAATTTTTGGCTGCGTTGGGTCTTTGTTGCGGTGCGCGGGTTTCTTGTTGTGGTGGCTTCTCTTGTTGCGGAGCACAGGCTTCAGTAGTTGTGGCTTGCGGGCTCTAGAGCGCGGGCTCAGTAGTTGTGGTGCACGGGCTTAGTTGCTCCACAGCATGTGGCATCTTCCCGGACCAGGGGTCGAACCCATGTCCCCTGCATTGGCAGGAGGATTCTTAACCACTGCACCACCAGGGAAGTCTCTGGCAGGTGGATTTTTAACCACTGTGCCACCAGGGAAGTCCCCATCAGTACCATTTTTTTTTGGGGATTCCATATATATGCATTAACATACAGTATTTGTTTTTCTCTTTCTGACTTCACTCTGTATGACAGACTCTAGGTCCATCCACCTCACTACAAATAACTCAATTTCATTTCTTTTTATGGCTGAGTAATATTCCATTGTATATATGTGCCCCATCTTCTTTTATCCGTTCATCTGTCGATGGACATTTAGGTTGCTTCCATGTCCTGGCTATTGTAAATAGTGCTGCAATGAACACTGTGGTACATATGACCCAGCAATCCCATTACTGGGCATATGCCCTGAGAAAACCATAATTCACAAAGAGACATGTACCATCCTAGCCATTTTTAAGTGTGCAGTTCAATGGTATTAAATACATTTACATTGTTGTGCAGACATCACCACCATCCATCCATATAACTTGTTACATCTTGTAAAATTGAAACTCTGTACTTATTATACAATAACTCTCCATTCTTCCCTCCCCCAAGCCCCTGGCAACTGCCATTCTACTTTGTGTCTCTATGATCTTAACTACTCTAAGTATCTCATATAAATGGAATCAAACAGTATTTGTCTTTTGGGGACTGGCTTATTTCACTTAGCATAATGTCCTCAAGGTTCATTCATATTACAGCATATTGTAGAATTTTCTTCCTTTTTAAGGCTGAATAACATTCCATTTTATGTATTACCACATTTTGCTTATCCATTCATCCATCAATGATACTTGGGTTGCTTTTGCATTTATTTTTTGGCCTTGCCCTGTGTCATGCAGGATCTCAGTTCCCTGACCAGGGATCGAACCCATGCCCCCTGCAGTGGAAGCGCAGAGTCTTAACCACTGGACAGCCAGGGAAGTCCTGCTTATGCATTTTAGCTATTGTGAATGATGCTGCTATGAACAAGGGTGAACAAATATCTCTTTGAGACCCTACTTTCAATTCTTTTGGGTGTATACCCAGAAGTGGAATTGCTGGGCCATTTTTAATTTTTTAAAGGAAATTCCATACTATTTTCCAGAGCGGCTGTACCATTTTACATTCCTACCAGCAATATACGAGTGTTCCAATTTCTCCACATCCTTGTTAACACTTGTTTTTTGTTTTTTTTTTTTGTTTGTTTGTTTTTTAATAATAGCCATCCTACTGGGTGTGAGGTGGTATCTCATTAGAGTTTTGATTTGCATTCACTTCCCTAATAATTAGTGATGTTGAGCATCTTTTCATATGCTTATTAGCTATTTGTATATCTTCTTTGGAGAAATGTCTATCAAGTCCTTAGCCCATTTTATAATCAAGTTGTTTGGTCTTTTGTTGTTGAGTTTTAGGAGTTCTTTATATATTCTGGATATTAATTCCTTATCAGATATATGATTTGCAAGTATTTTCTCCCATTCTGTGCATTGCCTTTTTACTTTGTGGATAGTGTCTTTTGATGTACAAAATTTTTAATTTTTACGAAATCCAATTTCTTTTATTACCTGTGCCTTTGGTGTCACATCCAAGAAATCACTGCCAAATACAATGCCATGAAGCTCTTGTCGTATGATTTCTTCTAAGAGTTTTATTGTTTTAGGTCTTAAATTTAGGTCCTTTGATCCGTTTTGAGTCAATTTTTGTATATGGTATTAGGTAAGAGTCCAGCTTCCTTCTTTTGCATGTGGACATCCATTTTTCCCAGCACCAATTGTTGAAAAGACTGTCCTTTCCCCCCATTGAATGGTCTTGGCACCCCTGTCAAAAATCGTTTGATCATATATGCGAAGGTTTATTTCTGGGATCTATACTCTATTCCATTGGTCTGCATGTTTGTCTTTATGCCAATACCACACTATTTTGACTCATGTAGCTTTACAGTTAAGTTTTGAAATGTCCTATATACTTTTGAGTAGATTAATGTCAAGTGTAGCCTATTACAGTCTTGAGTTTGAATGTTTAACTGAACCTAAGAAGACACCCTTCTCTGGTTGATGTGGCAAAGTGTTAAGCTCTTAGAAAGGTGCTGTTACATGGTATGTGCTACATTAAGTGTTAGCTATTTTATTATTATATATAAATCCTTAAAATAACGACTGGCACAATCCTGACATTTGTTGAAAAAATACTGCTATTAGTAGTAGTATCACCACCACCTCCACCATCTATTCTTCTATAATAGTGGCCTCTACATGGGACTTCAAGCAGTTTTGTATGGCTGCAGGATAGAGTGTAAAGAAGAGGATGGAGAGACGTGCCCGAAGAGGTAAGGAGGGATGAGACTATAAAGGAAACAGGTAAAGAGTGTTGATTCTTTTCTGAAAACAAGGAAGAGCCATTAAAAGATTATTTTTATTATATTTTTAAATAAATTTATTTAATTAATTTATTTTTGGCTGCGTTGGGTGTTCGTTGCTGTGCACAGGCTTTCTCTAGCTGCAGCGAGCGGGGGCTACTCTTTGTTGCAGTGTGCGGGCTTCTCATCACGGTGGCTTCTCTTGTTGCAGAGCACGGGCTCTAGGCACGCTGGCTCAGTAGCTGTGGCTTGCAGGTTCTAGAGTGTAGGGTCAGCAGTTGTGGTGCATGGGCTTAGCTGCTCCGCGGCATGTGGGATCTTTTCGGACCAGGGCTCAAACCTGTGTCCCCTGCATTGGCAGGAGGACTCTTAACCACTGTGCCACCAGGGAAGCCCTAAAAGATTATTTTAATAAGACAATATCATGATCAGATTTATGTTTCAGGAAGATCATTCTGGTAGGAATGTGGAGGATGAATTGAAAGAGAGGCTGGAACAGAAGCAGAGAGATTAGTTAGGAGGCTGTTAAAGTTACTTATAGAAGAGAAGCGATGGTGAGAACTAGGATAGTGTCAAGTAATTTCAATGGTTACTTTTTGCTGGAACACCCAAAAGGATTATCTCTAAAAATCTTCTCGGCTCCAGATCTACATTTGCAACTGCCTGCTGAACATCTCCTAAGGAAGTCACTTAAACTTAACATGTTCCAAACTGAACTCATCATCTTTCCCCCCAGAATTATACTCCTCTGATTTCCCAGACCCTATTAAAGAAAATATCCTGGTCATTCAGTGTTGAACTTTGGTCGAATGTTCTACAACTTGTTCTCTTCCTTGCCTCCTACATAAAAAGTTTACAAAGTTCTCTAAAAATGGTTCTATATAATCTATCTATTCATTCACTCTGTCAAGCAAATAGACAATCAAATAACATCTTCTGAACAATGTGCTAAAGTTGAGCAATAAAGATGCAAAATTAGACACAGTCCTTGAGTATATTATAATGTAAAAAAAAGAGAGACATGTAAACAGATAATTATAATACATGGTAAAAAACTCCTATGATAGAAATGAGAAAAAGTTATAGAAAAATAGTAAAGGGAATGGCAAAAATACAAGTTGCATGCCATTTCCTTTTTTAATTCTTACAACCACTTTAGTGGTTCAGGCCCGCATTACTGCTTATCTAGATTACTACCTCCAATAGTCTCTAAACTAGTCTCTTTTCTCCAAACTAACCAACACTTAGGCACAAGTAGAGGTGGCTGTGGTATGATGGAAAGTACATTACGCTTTAAATCAAAAGCTATGTATTTAAGTCTGGGTCCTGCCACTCACTAGCTGGCTTATCTTAGGCAAGCCCTAATCAGAGAGCTACTCCTTCCATCATACTGTCCTATTAAATGATACTAATCTATTTACTTCACTGGATTACAATAAGGCATAAGTAAAGTGTAACACGGAGTACGTCTGGTCAAAAAAAAGCTGCGCTGGAGCAACATCCTAGAAGGAGCAAAACCCCAGACACCAAAATCTCAACCACAGAAGTCAGAGGCTTCTGCCCACTCTAAGTATCCACATGTATCAACACCTGGAGGAATAGTTTAAATACAGATTTTATGAGGACAACTTAGAAATTAGTTAAGTAAATTCTGCAACACAGAAAACTAAATGTCCAAAGAAAACCTCTTGGTTTAGAATAACTAATGATAAAATTCAATCTGTAATCATGATAAAAACTGCTAGCAAATAGGAAGACATGGGAACTTCCTTAATCTGATAAAGGGTATCAATAAAAACTTGCATTAAACATCAAACTAAATGCTGAAAGTTTGTTGTTGGTGGTGATGGTTATTTTTAAAAGATAATTGAACAAGAAAGGGATACTACTAGCACCGTTTTTATTTGACTTTGTGCTGGAGGTCCAAACCAGTGCAGAAAGGCAGAGAAAATAAAAGTATAATGATTAGAAAGAAAAACAAAAACAAAAAGCTCCCATTATTTGTAGAGGATATGATTGTGGAGGTAGAAAATCCAAAAGAATCTACAAAAAATTAATTAATGAATTTAAGGTTACTGGATAGCAATTTAATACACAAAAATCAGTTGTATTTTGACAGAGCAGCAATTAGAAAATGCAATTGTAAAATACCATTTACAACAGCATAAAAATTTCAAATATTTAGAAATAAGTCTAACTAAAGATATAGATGAGGCTGTCAGAAAAACTATAAAAACATTATTGAGAAAGTAATAATCATGAAAAACACTGATAAATCAGACTTTGTCAAATTTTCCACTCTACAAAAGACACGAAGAAAATGAACAGGCAAGACACAGACAAGGAGAAAATATCTGACAAACACATCTGCTAAAGGACTTGTATCCAGAATCTATAGAGAACTTCTAAAACACAGTTTAAAAAACCCCCACACAACCCAACTTTTTACAATGGGCAAAAGAGGGACTTCCCTGGTGGTCCAGCGGTTAAGACTCTGCGCTCTCAATGCAGGTGCCTGGGTTCAATCCCTGGTCAGGGAACTAGATCCCACAGGCTGCAGCAAAGATCCCACCAAGTGGCAACTGAGACCTGGCGCAGCCAAATAAATAAATTTTTTTAAAATGGTCAAAAGATTTGAACAGCTACTTCACGCAGGAAGATATAGAAGTGATTAATGAACACATGAAAAAGTGCTCAACATCACTGGTCATTAGAGAAATGTAAATTAAACCCATAATGAGATACCACAACACACTCACTAGAATGGCTAAAATTAAAAAGACTGACATCACAAAATGTCGGCCAAGAAGTGAGCAACTTTGATATCATGCTAGTGGGAATAACCATAAATAAAATGATGAATTCCAAAATAATAATTACTTACATCTCTGTATACTTTGACCCAACAATTGCACTCCTAGGTATTTAGCCAAGAGAAATTTAAAAAAACGTTCACATGCCCTTGTATTAAAATGTTCATAGCAGCTATAGTCACAACAGTAAAAAATCTGAAAAAACTCAAATATTATTCAAAGAAGAATGGACAAATTGTGGTATATTCATACAATCAAATACCACTTGGCATTAAAAAGGAATGAACTACCGATACATACAATAATATAACAAATCTCACAAATATAATGCTCAACATCGATACATGTTACATAATCCCATTTATATGATGTTCTCGAACAGGGAAACTAAGGTGAAAAATATTAAAACGGTGGTTGCCTCTTGGCAGGTGGGGAAATTGACAAAAAGCCACCTGACAGAAATTTTTGGAGACTTGAAAATATGCTGTATCATGATATCTGTGGATTATACTACAGTATTACTACATTTAACAATATGAATGAATCTCATAAATGTAATGCTGAGTAAAGTAAGTTAGACAAAAAGTATACTGCATGAGTACACTTATATAAAGTTTAAAAAAACATGCAAATTTAAACTGTAGTATTTAGTGTTATATGCTTAAGTGGGAAAACAAAGAAAATCAAGAAACTGATTACCATTAAACCCAGGGTAGTAGTTATATTTGTGTGGAGGGTGGAGATAGTGACTGAGAGGCAGCATGAGTGAGACAGGGTGCTGACAATATTCTATTTCTTGTTCTGGAAGTGGTTAAATGGATGTTTGCTTTGAAATAAAACACTGAGCGATACAAAATAAAACCATGGTAAAATACTATGTTTTAACAAAACAGAGGATAGCAGCTGATTTTTCCAAGTTTCTCTATAATAATTTCATTTTCAATTTGTAAAACTGCAAAACATTTTTTATTTACAAGAAGATGTGCATGTATATCAATGTAAGTAATAAGTAGCAAATAAATAATATAAATAATAATAGAAACCCAGGAAAAATTAACTTTAAAAATATTATGAAGACCATCTTGAAGACAGGAAGAAAAAGCAGTTTAGGACTCTTTTCGTTGAAAGTGACAGACATTCAACTCAAACTGCTTAAACAAAAAAGGGAATGTCTTCACTCATTTAACCAGGAAGTTCAAGTGGGTGACTCCAACTATAGGTAGGGGTGGATGCAGTGATTCAGATGATGTCATGAAAAAAATCTGTCTTGACTCTTTCATGATGGCAAAAATGGATCATTCTCATCAACATAAAAACCTGATGTAATTTTCCCCATCTTTAGAAACAAAAGCACCTCCTATTGACTCTACTTTCCCTGCTATCCACCATCCCATTTCTTTGCTCCCTTTGGAGCAAGACTAGAGTTGTTTATAGTATCCAATTCTTTTCCTTCCATGCTTTCTGAATCCATTCCAATCAGGGGCCCCCACCTCTCCAGTGAAAAAAATGACTTCATCTAAGTCATCAATGACCTCCACATTGCTAAATTAAATAGGCATTTCTCAGCCCTTATCTCAAATTTGACACAATTAACAGCTTCCTCATCTTTGATATGCTTTCTTCATGGGCTTCCAGGACCCCAGACTGTCTTGGTTTTCCTTTTATCTTATTGAGCCACCCCCCTTTAATATTCTTTGCTGACTCCTCCTCTTGTCCCCAATTCTTAATGTTAGAATGTTCGAGGGCTCAGTCCACGGTCCTTTTCTCTAGTTAGACTTACTCCCTTGGTTATTTCAATTAGTGCCTTTGCTTTAAATAACATCTATATGCCAATGACTTCCAAATTTATATCTCAGATAAAGACTTCTCTCCCAAACTCCAGATTTGTACATCCAACTCCCTACTTGGAGGTCCACATAAACACCTGGAGGTCTTAATAAACATCTCAGACTTAACAAATCCAAAATTTGTTTCCCCTGTAGCCTTCCCATAGCAATTGATGGCAAACTTCATCCTTCCAATTGCTCAGGCCAAAAACCTTGCAGTCATCCTTGATTTCCACATCCTACATACAATCCATCAGGAAATCATACTTGTTCTACTTATAAAATATTTCCAAAATTTGACCATTTCTCAACATTTCCACTATTTCTACTCTGGTCCAAGCGAGGATTATTTCACAAGCCTTCTAACAGGTCTACCTGTTCTACCTTTCCACTCCTTCTTCAAATCTATTCTCCATACAGCAGTCAGAGAGGTCCTTTAAAAATCTGTCTGACCTTGACACTCCTCTACTCAGAAACTTCCAATGGTTTCCCATTTCATTCAAAGCTGAGATTCCTATAATGGTCTACACAGGCTCTCTGTGATCTGGATCCCACTTACTTCTCCGACTTCTTTTTTTACTACTCTGCTGCAGTCCTTGATGCTCTTCAAACACTAGGCACGGTCCTACCATAAAGCCTTTGTTTTAGCCGTTCCCTCCAAATATCTGCTTGGCTAATATCCTTCCCTTCTTTAAGTCTCCTCAAATGTTACCTTCTAAATGAGGTCTACCAGATAATCCCATTAAATACTGAAAATGTTCCATCTCCCCACTGCTATCCCAGCACTCCAGATTCCTTCAAACCCTATTCTACTGTTCCTTTTTTCTACAGCACTTACTTTCTAACACACTATGTAATTTACTTATTATGCATAAATAATTGTCTCCCTCTGCTACAGTGTAAGCCACCACAAGAGAAGGTACCTTTACTTTATTCATTAATGTATTTTACGTGCCTATAACTCTTGGCATTCAAAAAATATTTGTTAACTGTGGAATAAATACCCATTGGCTGCTTTAGACTTGTGGAACCCTTATGATTAACACTACCAGTCAAAAGCACATGCATTTGATTGAATCCTGAATCAGTTATCCTAGTCAGGAGGTGGGGTATTCAATCAGCCGGGCCTCTCATGTACCCTCATGTGTGCTAAGAAGGGAAGTGGTCAACACTATCTGAACCACATGGAATGATTTCCTCACAAGAATGAAGGATGGCATTATCAGAAGAAAAGGTAAGGGAAAGCATGTTGGGCAGGCAAAAAAGCACAATTGGAGGGATGTATAGTATAGTAGTTAAGGGTGGTTAAGGGACAGACTCTGGAATCAGGAAGCCTAAATTGTATTCCAGCCTTGCTACTTGCTAGCTATGGGACCCTGGGCAAATTATTTATGCTTCTGTGCCTCAATTTCTTCGTCTGTAAAATGGGGAATAAAACTAATAACTACCTCATAGAGTTGTTATAAGTATTAAATTCGTTTTTTTTCTTTTTTGTTTTGGCCGCACTGCACGGCTTGTGGAACCTTAGTTCCCCAACCAGGGACTGAACCCGTGCCCTCGGCAGTGAGAGGGTGGAGTCCTAACCACTGGACCACCAGGGAATTCCCTTAAATTAGTTTTAATGCATATACAAACACTTAGTAGAGGGCCTGGCATATAGTAAGCACTATGGAAATGTTAGCCATTATTATCGGTGTTGTTGTTATTATTGATTGGAGCAAAGTATTTCTCATCACAGCAACTGAATCATAGCAGTTGAGGCTTGGTGAGACACAACAAAGAATAAGAACTGCAAGGTGGCTTGCTTAATTAATCATCTTATCAGGGTGGCTTGCTTAATCATCCACACACTCACTAAATATATACTTTGTGTCTGGCACTTGGCCGGTCCTAGCCTTTAAGGAGTGCACAGTCTACTCTAGGGAGACATCTAGCAAATAAAACCAATAAAGTTTTATAGGTGCTATTTTAGCTCCATTCTTCCTACAATCTCTCATCTTTCTGTTCTAAGAACCCAAGTTGGAGACTAAGCCCTTAGAAGTCAGAGATGTCTTCTGCATTAAATCATTATTTAACATTCTCTAAATTTTAAAAAAATTTATTTATTTTTTATTTTTTAAATTTTGGCTGCATGGGGTCTTCGTTGCTGCGTGTGGGCTTTCTCTAGTTGTGGCGAGCGGGGGCTACCCTTCGTTGTGGTGCTCAGGCTTCTCATTGCAGTGGCTTCTCTAGTTGTAGAGCACGGGCTCTAGGCACGTGGGCTTCAGTAGTTGTGGCATGCAGGCTCAGTAGCTGTGGTGCATGGGCTTAGCTGCTCTGCGGCATGTGGGATCTTCCCAGGCCAGGGCTCGAACCTGTGTCTCCTGCATTGGCAGGCGGATTCTTAACCACTGTGCCACCAGGGAAGTCCCTAAATTTTTAATAATCATCTTAATTCTAGGTCTAGGGGCATCTCTTGACCCTGAGCCTCACCGCCATAGTACAATGAAGTATCTCAAGTTTCTGTGGCAGATGACTAGTTGGCCTATTCTGTTTTTGGTTTATGATCAACTGCTACACAGACAGTTCTTATTTGCTTCAATCTGTCTTCTACATAAACTGTGGACTTTCTTTTCTTTTCTTTTTCTTTTTTTGGCTGTGTTGGGTCTTCATTGCTGCGTGCAGGCTTTCTCTAGTTGCGGCAAGCGGGGGCTACTCTTCGTTGCGGTGCACGGGCTTCTCATTGCGGTGGCTTCTCTTGTCGCGGAGCATGGGCTCTAGGTGTGCAGGCTTCAGTAGTTGCAGCATGCGGGCTCAGTAGTTGCGGCACGTGGGCCCTAGAGTGCTTGGGTTTCAGTAGTTGCGGTGTGAGGGCTCAGTAGTTGTGGCGTATGGGATCAGTAGTTGTGGCTTGTGGGCTAAGCTGCTCCGTGGCATGTGGGATCCCTGTGGACTTTCTTATGATCAGCTCTGGGGTACAAGAAGATGACTGGGAGTCTTGAAGTTGTAAGAAGACCATGGATAAACCTCATATTTCACTCAGACACTAATGGATCACTACATCACCGTTTGAAATGTCAGACTGAATGAACGAAATAGTTGGTTGCTTTTTATTTGATTACCTTGAAAGATTAAAAGTTCCCTGTCATTGGAGATACTAAAGAAAATGTGACCACCTATTTTATTAATTCCAATCATTCATTTGCATGCAAGATCCAATACTTAGTGTTAAAAATATAGTGATGAGTACGGTATAATCCCTAGCACTGATCTCAGTGTCTAGTACTTGAAGGGGATATAGTAAGTTTAGATTAGTAAATGAGATTTTGAATCATATGATAAAGTTCATTTTTTCATTCATTCTTTTTTTTTTTTTTTAATACTTTGGCTGCGCTGGGTCTTCATTGAGGCACGCAGGCTCTTCATTGCAGCATGTGGGCTTAGTTGCCCCATGGCAATGTGGAATCTTAGTTCCCTGACCAGGGATCAAACCCATGGTCCCTGCACTGGAAGGTGGATTCTTAACCACTGGACCACCAGGAAGTCCCCACTCATTCATTTAAATTACATGATTGACTGTCTACTCTGAGCCAGGCACTATGGGAATGCAGTAGTGAATAAGACAAGAACAGTTTCTCCTCTTAGCGTTGATTCTGATGCGGTGGTCTAGATGACGTCAAAGATTTCTTCTAAATATGGAGTTCTTTTAGTCCCCTGTAAATCAGGGGTGATAAATGACAGTCAAACTGGAGACTAAACTGATGGCTACTACCCACAACTATAGGTTGGGAAGAGGTTAAAAGGTATATAGAAGAGAAAAAAGAAGAAAAAGGCAAGGCAGAAATAAAAGAAAGGAACTAACATAATAAGTACTTGCACTGTTATTTTTATTTTCATCTAACAAATGAAAAAACTAAGTTTTACAGAGATTAAAGAACTTTCTTGGGGTCACACAGTTAGTAAGTGGCAGGACCAGAATGTGAACTTAGTCTAGCACTGTTTCCTCTCCATCTTATAGACACAGAAGTAAAAAATTTAAAGTAAAGGGGAAAAGAAGGACATTAGGGAAAGCAAGCTAGAAGGAGCTCTGGATGATGGATGGCCACTCAGAAGTAGAATAAACTCAAGCCCTTCTTGAATTAGTAATCAAAAAAGTCTCAGCAAACAAAAGTCCAGGACTGGACATCTTCACAGCAGAATTTTACCAAATATATAAAGAAGAGCTAATACTTATCCTTCTCAAATTATTCCCAAAAAATTGAAGAATGGTTAAGGGTGGTTAAGGGACAGACTCTGGAATCAGGAAGCCTAAATTGTATTCCAGCCTTGCTACTTGCTAGCTATGGGACCCTGGGCAAATACATTCTTCGTGGCCACCATTAGCCTAATACCAAAACCAGACAGACACTCCAAAAAAAAAAAAAGGAAATTACAGGCCAATATCTCTGATGAATATAGACAACAAAATCATCAACAAAATATTAGCAAACCAAGTTCAACAATTGTTTTATATAAAACAATCATATACCATGATTAAGTGGGATTTATTCCAGGATGGTTCAATAACCACAAATCAATCAACGTGATACACCATATTAACAAAAGGAAGGATAAAAATCACATGATCATCTCGACAGATGCAGAAATGGCATTTGACAAAATTCAATATTCATTCATGACAAAAACTCTCATCAAAGTTGGTTTAGGGCTTCCCTGGTGGCGCAGTGGTTGAGAATCTGCCTGCAAATGCAGGGGACATGGGTTTGAGCCCTGGTCTGGGAGGATCCCACATGCCGCGGAGCAACTAGGCCCATGAGCCACAACTACTGAGCCTGCACGTCTGGAGCCTGTGCTCCACAACAAGAGAGGCTGTGATAGTGAGAGGCCCGCGCACTGCGATGAAGAGTGGCCCCCGCTTGCCGCAACTAGAGAAAGCCCTCGCACAGAAACGAAGACCCAACACAGCCCAAAATAAATAAATAAATAAATAAATAAATAAATAAATAAATAAATAAATAAATAAAGGAGTTCCTTTTAAAAAAAAAAAAGTTGGTTTAGAAGGAATATATCTCAACACAGTAAAGGCCATTTATGACAAACCCACCACTAACATATTCAATGGTGGAAAGCTGAAAGCTTTTCCCCTAAAAACAGGAATAAGGTAAGGATGCCCACTCTTGCCCTTTCTATTTAACGTAGTATTGGAAGTCCTAGCCACAGCAATCAGATAAGAAAAAGAAATAAAAGGCATCCAAATTGGAAGGGAAGAAGTAAAACTGTCACTATTTGCAGATGACATGGTACTATATATAGAACCCTAAAGTCTCCATCAAAAGACTGTTAGAACTAATAAATGAATTCAGTAAAGTCACAGAACACAAGATTAATATGTAGAAATCTGTTGTTTTTCTATACGCTAATAATGAACTATCACAAAGAGAAAGCAAGGAGATAATCCCATTCAAAATCACACCAAAAAGAATAAAATACCTAGGAACAAACTTAACCAAGGAAGTGAAAGACCTATACTCTGAAAACTATAAAACATTTATGAAGAAAACTGAAGATAATAACAAAGAAATGGAAAGATATTCTTTGCTCTTGGATTAGAAGAATTAATATTGTTAAAATGTCCACACTACCCAAAACACTCTACAGATTTAATGAAATCTCTATCAAAATACCCATGACATTTTTCACAGAACTAGAACAAATCATCCTAAAATTAATATGGAACCACAAAAGACCCTGAATTGCCAAAGCAATCTTGAGAAAAAAGAACAAAACTGGAGGTATCACACTCCCTGTCTTCAGGGACTATACTACAAAACTATGGTAATCAAAACAGTATGGTATTGGCACAAAAACAGACACATAGAACAATGGAACAGAATAGAGAGCCCAGAGATAAACCCAGACACCAATGTTCAATTAATCTGTGACAAAGGAGACAAGAATTCACAACAGGGAAAAGACAGTCTTTTCAATAAGTGGTGCTGGGAACTGGATAGCTACATGTAAAAGAATGAAATTAGAACATTTTCTCACACCATATACAAAAATAAACTCAGAATAGATTAAAGACCTAAATGTAAGACCAGAAACCATATAACTCCTAGGAGAAAACATAGGCAGAACACTCTTTGACATAAGCCATAGCAATATTTTTTTGGATCTGTCTTCCCAGGCAAAAAAGACAAAAGCAAAAATAAACAAATGGGACCTGATTAAACTTAAAAACTTTTGCACAGCAAAGGAAACCATAACAAAATAAAAAGACAAGCTACTGAATGGGAGAAAATGTTTGCAAATGATATGACTGATAAGGGGTAATATCCAACACATATAAACAGCTCATACATCTCAACATCAAAACAGAAAAACCCAATTAAAAAAGGAACAGAAGACCCGAATACCAATTTTTCCAAAGAAGACATACAGATGGCCAAAAGCCACATGAAAAGACACTCAACATCGTTAATCATCAGGGAAATGCAAATTAAAACCACAGTGATATCCCCTCACACCTGTCAGAATGGCTATCATCAAAAGACCATAAATAACAAATGTTGGCGAGGATGTGGAGGAAAGAGAACCCTAATAACACTGTTAGTGGGAATGTAAATTGGTGCAGCCACTGTGGAAAACAGGATCCTCAAAAAACTAAAAACAGAACTACCATATGATCCAGTAATTCCACTCCTGGGCATATATCTAAAGAAAACAAAAACACTAATTCAAAAAGATACACGCACCCCAATGTTTATAGCAGCATTACGTACAATAGCCAAGATACAGAAGAAACCTAAGTGTCCATCAATAGATGAATGGATAAAGAAGATGTGGTAAATATATACAATGGTATATTACTCAGCCATAAAGAAGAATGAAATTTTGCCATCTGCAACAACATGAATGGACCTGGAAGGTACTATGCTTAGTGAAATAAGTCAGATATAGAAAGACAAATATCATATATTGTCACTTACATGTGGAATCTAAACAATAAAACAAATGAATGAAAATAACAAAACAGAAACAGACTCACACATATAGAAAACAAACCAGTGGTTACCATGGGGAGAGGGAAAAGGGAAGGGGCAAGATAGGAGTAGGGGATTAAGAGGTACAAACAAATGTGTATAAAATAAATAAGCTACAAGGATATATTGTACAGCACAGGGAATATAGTCAATATTTTATAATAATTTTAAATGGAGTATAATTTATAAAATGTAGAATCACTATGTTGTATACTGGAAACTAATATAATATTGTAAATCAACTATACTTCATTAAAAATAAACAAAAAACAAAAACTCAAGCCCTTGCTAAAGAACTGGCATGCTGCATATCAAACATACTCTACCCTGGATCCTAATTAAGGCAGCTCTGCTTTTTTGTTCAGCCAGGTTGGACTCTACCTTAAGACTAGCCCTAGGGTACTTCCAGGGTGGTCCAGTGGTTAAGACTCCACGCTTCTGCTGCAGGGGGCACAGGTTTGATTCCTGGTCGAGGGAACTAAGATCCCACATGCCGCATGCGTGACTAGTCCTCATTTAGCGTCATCATATCTATGACTAAAATTTACTAAACTTTCCCCACATCTAAGTAGCTGTTCCTTTGAATAGGATAAAAAGGAAAAAGATCAGAATACTTAATTTAAGAAAATACATTGACCACATCTAAGTCCCCCAAATAGGTTGTTTTGCTGAAAACCACTACTCTAATTGCATTTCAAGAATGTGGTGTTGGATAAAATGCATATTCCTAGGGCTCTTTTCAGATACACTGACTCAAAATCTCTTGGCCTGGGGCCTATAGTCTGCATTTTAAATAAGCCTTTCAAGTGGTTCTGATACAATCTAAAATATGCCGAGACTAGGACTCTAAAGGAAAGATTATAAAACCATGTTACCATCTGACTATCCAGTATTTTCTCAGGAGGCCATGTGTCTTAATTGGACAGCAAGTCTTTACAAGACGGATAAAATGGAGCACTTGATAAGGTGAAAGAAATATAAGAACTCCCTTAAACTGAGTGCCCTTTATGAGCTAGATACCTATCTATCTTCTTACAACAACCCCATAATAATTAGTATTGTTTTCCATATGAATATCTTGAGGTTCAGTGAACTTAAGTGACTTTCCCAAGGCCACATAATTTGTAAATAGGAGGGCCTGGATCAAACCCAAGGACACCTTTCAAAATTCTTCTTCCAGAAAGTCCATCCTTTCCCCACTACAACCCTGTACCTCTAACCAAGTGTACAATACATGTAGTGGGAGTAAACAATGAAAAGACAAAAGGATGGGGGTAATGGCCAGAGACCATGATTATTAAAACCTTAAGATTTCAAAGGAAGAGTTAAATATAATGGAGATGGAAGTGGGTAGCTGAAATGGAATGAATTAGAGGTGAAAGTACTGGTGTCTACGACATCAAAGAAGACCAAGTATAGGATAGTGATGAGTATTGTAACAGGTAAAATAATGCCCCCCTCCCCCAAATAATGCCCACTTCCTAATCCCTGGAACCTGTGACTATGCCTTACATGGCATAAGGGACTGTGTAAATGTGATTAAGTTAAGAACCTTGAAATGGGGAGATTATCCAGGTGTGCCCAATGTAATCACAAGGGTCCTTAAAAGTAAAGAGTGAAACAGAAGAGGACAGAAAGGGAAATATGACTATGGAAAAAAGGTCAGACAGATGCAATGCTGCTGGCTCCAAAAATGGAGGAAGTAAGCCAGGGAATACCGGTAGTCTCTGGAAGCTGGAGCTTCTAGTTCTGCTTCTGCAACTAACTGTAGCAATATGATTCTGGGCCAGCTACCTCACCTCATCTCCTCTTTCTTTTCTACTCATTTTACAAACTGGCTTAGTTTTTGCTGAAACGTGGAGTCCAATTTGTAGATTAGTCTTTCAGTCCTGTATATATTTGGTGCTAATATATTTCAACAATATTTTAAACAAGCTATTCTCCTAATCTCAAAGAAACAGTGAATTATAAAACCACCTAAAGATAGAAAACATGCTCTATCCTCTGCAAATGTTTCCATATTTATATCTGAATCACTTTGCTGTACATCTGAAACACTGTACTTGTACACTTGTACATCTAAATCAACTATACTTCAATTTTAGAAAAAGGAAAAGCACATTTTAGAAAAGAAAAAAATAATATCAGCTTGCTATAACATTTAAATAACATGGAAGCTTATAAAATAACAAACTAAGAATAAAAGCCAAAAAAAAAAGTAACTCGGCATCCTTTGTTTCCCCCCAAATTACAACTCTTCTAAAGTGCATTGACAAATATTTAATCTAGTATTAAACTCCTCCCTTATATTTCTCAGATAGACTAAAGGCACTATGGAAACTGAATTACTTTCACAAACAGAAGACAACTAGTTTATTTGACTTTAATGCTACAAGGTCACTTTTCCAAAATGAACTGATATAAAAACTTTACCTCCAGTATGACTGATTTAAACTTCAAAAAATCATGGACTTATGGTTCCTTTTTCAATAAAACAAAACTGTTAAATAATAATTGAAGAATAAAGGAGTCGCTCAAGGCAGAAAGACTTCTATAGATAAGACTGGATATCAATTAATGCCAAATTATTAACACAGAGGACTATTTTTCTACGTTAGGTGATTTTCATAATACTGAACACTTGTTTTAGTACACTCTCACAGCTACTGCAGAACAAGGGAACAAGAAAGTTTTTTTCACAGTCAGAAGTAAATTATATGATAATTACCTAAAAATATGTCGGTATACCTTTCAGTATATTTTTTCAAGGTCTTCAATATTTTAATCAAGGGAGACTGTATGAACTCATTTTATTATTAATCTGAAGTGAATTTTTTAAATATCATGTGTAAAATTCAGGAGATCTGATTTCTTATCCAAGCTTTGCCACTAATTAACTGAGTAATCTCAGAAAAGTCACAAATTGAGTTCCCTCATCAATAAGAAAGGTCACAACTAAGTTTGAGGATAGTCTCTTTAATTTCCTCTCTTTGTATTTTCAACTCTGTAGAGGAGAAGAGAGAATTATGCCAACACATGGATCCTACTCAACTATCACTTTTCATTAATCTTTGATTAATTAAAAAACTCACCCAGAATTAGTAGGTCAGTAAGTATTCATTTAGTATTTACTACTTTCTCTAAAGTTTTTGACTTCCACAGGAAGTGCTTCAAGAGCTGAGTAATATTCCATGGTGTATATATACCACATCTTCTTTATCCATTCATCTGTCGATGGACATTTAGATTGCTTACATGTCTTGGCTATTGTAAATAGTGCTGCTATGAACATTGGGGTGTATGTATTTTTTCAAATTAGAGTTTTTGTCTTTTCCAGACATATGCCCAGGAGTGGGATTGCTGGATCATATGGTAACTCTATTTTTAGTTTTTTAAGGAACCTCCATACTGTTTTCCATAGTGGCTGCACCAATTTACATTCCCACTAACAGTGTAGGAGGGTTCCCTTTTCTCCACACCCTCTTCAGCACTTATTATTTGTAGACTTTTTGATGACAACCATTCTGACCAGTGTGAGGTGATACCTCATTGTGGCTTTGATTTGCTTTTCTCTAATAATTAGTGATGATGAGCATCTTTTCATGTGCCTGTTGGCCATCTGCATGTCTTCTTTGGAGAAATGTCTGTTTAGGTCTTCTGCCTATTTTTTGATTGGGTTGTTTGTTTTTTTGATATTGAGCTGTATGAGCTGTTTGTATGTTTTGTAAATTAAACCCTTGTCGATCACATCGTTTGCAAATATTTTCTCCCATTCCAAAAGTTGTCTTTTTGTTTTGTTTATGGTTTCCTTTGTTGTACAAAAGCATTTAAGTTTAATTAGGTCTCATTTGTTTATTTTTGCTTTTGTTTCCATTACTCTAGGACACAGATCCAAAAAAATATTGCTGTGATTTATGTCAAAGAGTGTCCTGCCTATGGTTTCCGCTAGGAGTTTTATAGTATATCTGGTCTTACATTTAGGTCTTTAATCCATTTTGAGTTTATTTTTGTGTATGGTATGAGCAAATGTTCTAATTTCATTCTCTTACTTGTAGCTGTCCAGTTTTCCTAGCACCACTTACTGAAGAGACTGTCTTTTCTCCATTGTATATTCTTGCCTCTTTTGTCATAGATTAATTGACCATAAGTGCGTGGGTTTGTTCCTGGGTTTTCTATCCTGTTCCATTGATCTATGCATCTGTTTTTGTGCTGGTGCCATAGTGTTTTGATTATTGTAGCTTTGTAGTATAGTCTGAAGTCGGCACATGATCAGGACTGGACATTTTAATTTAGCCTTATCCTCAGTGTTCTCATCCATAAGATGGAAATAAGAACCACCTCAGAGGATTACTGTGAGGATTAAAGAACAAAAATATGTAATGCAAGTATACAGATACTATAACACAACTGTCTTTCAAAAAATGTAAGTTAATAACATTCTTAACTTTTAAGTTTATTTTTAATAGCTTTACTGAGGTATAACTGACCTACAGTAAAATGCTCATATTTAAAGGGTACAATTAGATAAGTTTTGACACATGTAAATATCTGTGAAACCATCACCACAATCAAGATATGAACATATCCATTACCCTCAAAATTTCTTCATGCCTCTTTGTAGTACCTAACTTATGTTCCTCCTTACCTCTCCTTGGACTGCAGGTAAACACCGATCTGTTTTCTGTCACTGTATATTAGCTTGTATTTCCCAGAATTTTACATAAATGGAGCCACTATGGTATGTATTCTTTTTTGTCTGGTCTACTTTGCTCAGCATAGTTACTTAGAGATTCATCCATGTATGTATCAACAGCAAGGTTCATTCCTCTATATTGCTGACTAGTACTCTGTTGTATGGAAATACCACACTTTTGTTTATCCATTTATCTGTTGAGAGACGTTTGGGTTATTTCTAGTCTTCGGTTATTACAAATAAAACTGCTCTGAATGTTTGTGTGGCAGTTTTTGTATGGATATGTACTTTCATTTCTCTTGGGTAACACCTAGAAGAAAAATGGTTATATCATACAGTAGATGTCTGTTTAACTTTTTTAAAAAATAGACTTTATTTTTTAAAAAGAGCAGTTTTAGGTTCACAGCAAAATGGAGCAGAAAGTACAGAAATTTCTCCTATACACCCTACCTCACATATGCAAGCTTCCTCCACTATTAAAATCCTTCCCCCACTATTAAAATTACCAGAGTGGTAATTTGTTACAACTGATGAGCCTACACTGATACATTATACCTAAAGCCCACAATTCATATTAGGGTTCACTCTTGTGTTGTACAGTCTGTGTGTTTTGACAAATGTGTAATGACATGTATCCACATTATAGCATCATACTATAGTATAACATAGTGTCATACTACTATTTTCAGAGTAGTTTCACTCCCTGAAAATCCTCTGTGTTCTGCCTGTTCATCCCACCCTCCCCCCCAACACCTGATCATTTTACTGTCTTCATAGATTTGTCTTTTCCAGAATGTCATATACCTGGAATTACATAGTATGTAGTCTTTTCAGATTGGTTTCTTTCTCTTAAAATACGCATTCAATATTTTGCAAATATTTTCTCCCAGTCTGTGACTCACCTTCTCATTCTTTTTACAGTGTTATTTCACAAAGCAGAAGTTTTTAATTTTAATGAAGAACAGCTTATCAAATCTTTCTTTCATGAATTGTGCTTTTGGTGTTCTATCTAACAAGTCATCACCATATCTGAGGTCCCCTAGGTTTTCTACTACATTGTCTTCTAGGAGTTTTATAGTTTTCCACTTTATACTGAGGTCCATGATCCACTTTGAGTTAATTTTTGTGAGGGGTGTAATATCCATGTTAGTTTTTTGTTTGTTTGTTTTTTAAATTATTTATTTATTTATTTATTTATGGCTGTGTGGGTCTTCATTTCTGTGCGAGGGCTTTCTCTAGTTGTGGCAAGCGGGGGCCACTCTTCATCACGGTGCGCAGGCCTCTCACTATCGTGGCCTCTCTTGTTGCGGAGCACAGGCTCCAGACGCGCAAGCTCAGTAATTGTGGCTCACGGGCCCAACTGCTCTGCGGCATGTGGGATCTTCCCAGATCAGGGCTCGAACCCGTGTCCCCTGCATTGGCAGGCAGATTCTCAACCACTGCATCCATCCACAAATAAAGGTACCTCTGGGAGTTGTGAGATCCAACATCATATGCCAAGGGACCTGGAAGGAGTCTCGCCTACCTGTGCATCAGGTAACAGGCAGACAGAACTCAATAAGGAGTTCTGCAAACTGGTCCCAAACCCTCTTAGCTACAGCTAGGGAAAACCCAAAGAGTGCTAATGTGGAAGTCACCCACAGATAAGAAAATGTTTGTAGAGTCCAGACTTCCTGAGGGGAGATTTTAGCACTACACTGGAGCAAAAACAAAACAAAGCAAAACAAAAAACAAATTTGGATGCAACAGAGAGAGTAATTAGAACTTTGCCAGTGTTATCCCTCTCCCAAGGCAATACAGTAGGGGGAAGGGACAGTGATGAGTGAGTACTTAGCTACTCTAGCTGTGCAGACACTGCTGGAGAAACCTGTTTCTTTTCAGCAGTACCCAGAGTATTGAGGTTGGACCTCCATGTCTGGGGGTAGGGAGGAGACTAGGAAAGAGGCATATAAGAATATCAAAGGGCATAAAAGGGACATGGTTCCTGCTATCTGCCCACCCATGAGCTACTGGGAGAACCTCACCTAATGATCTCCCCACCTGGCCCACAGGCACCCCAACATCCCAAGTGCTAAACCCACAGCCCCCATTTCTGCAGTTAGCTCCTTCTGCACATTCCCAAATGAGAGCCCAGTGAGAGTGAGATCCAGTGGAATGGACTCAGATAATGAGACCAGGGTCTGTGCGCAAGAGAAACCACAAACTTAAGCTGTAGCACCACCTTCTGGAAAATAAAAGAGAGGTTTCCAGCAATTGGCTTTGTGAGCTGTAAAAATCAGAGAAGACATAAAAGCTTAAGAATTCTGCCACAAGAATGAGCAAGAAGTGTGAAACAGGTGTACCCATTTGAGGTCGGAGAAAGCCCCAGATACAACAGGACCAACAAACAGTATATCCCACCTGAAGGCAACTAGTAAAGACTTGAGGAGGTGTCTGCTACTCCAAATGGGAAAGCAGCAACACAGAACTCCAAGGAACCTGAAGAATCAAAGAAACATGTCATCACCAAAAGACAACAATAATCCTGCAATAAATGAATACAAAGATACGGAATTCTTCAATCTAAATGATAAAAAATTCAAAATAGTTGTTTTGAGGAAACTCAATTTGCTACAAGAAAACACAGAAAGATAATTCAATGAAGTCAGGAAAACAATACCTAAACAAAATGAGAAACTTAACAAAGAGATAGAAATCATAAAAAAGAAACAAACAGAAATTCTGGAGCTGAAGAATCCAATGAATGCAATGAAAAATTCAATAGAGAGAATCTACAGTAGAACAGACCAAACAGAAAATAGAAATAAGTGATCTAGAGGATAGTCAGAAGGGAACAACAGAAAAAAAGAGGAAAGAAAGCCTATGTGATCCATATGACACCAACAATGTTCAGTTATTAGAATAACTGGAGTACCAAAAGGAGAAATGGGGACAAAATGTTTATTTAAAGAAATAATAGCTGAGAAGTTCCCAAATTTGAGGAGAAAATTGGACAACTAGGTTCACTATCTCAATGCAAAACAACCTTCTTCAAGATATATTATGAAACTGTCAAAAAAAAAAACACAAAAAGAGAATCCTAAAAGCAGCAAAGGGAAAAAAGACTGTAACATACAAAGGAATCCCCATTAGAACATCAAATGATTTCTAAGCAGAAACTTTGCAGGCCAGGAGAGAATGGAATGACATATTCAAAATAATTGAAAGAAAAAAATTGCCAGCCAAGAATACTCTATCCAGCAAAGTTATCATTCAGAAATGAAGGAGAAATAAAGACTTCCTGAGGCAAACAAAAGCTGAGGGACTTCATCAGCAATAGACTTGCCTTGCAAGAAATGCTGAAAGGAGTTCTTCAAGCTGAAATGAAAAAACACTAATTAGTAACATAAAAACATACAAAAATACACAACAAACTGGTAAAGGTAAATACAGAGTCAGATTTAGAATACTAACTGTAATAGGATGGTATGTCAGCCACTTAACAACATAAAGCTTAAAAGAAAAGAGTTTTTAAAATAACTATAGCTACTATAATTTATTCAGGAATACACAATACAGAAAGAGGTAAATTGTGATACCAAAAATATAAAAGGGGGGAGTATAAGGGTGGAGCATTTATATGTGATCAAAGTTACATTGCTATCAGCTTTAAGTGGACTGTTTTATCTATCAGATATTTTATGTAAGCCTCATGGTAACCACAAAACAAAAACCTAGAGTAAATTCACAAAAGATAAAGAAAGGGAAATCAGAATATACCACCATGGAAAATCACAAATTTACTAAAGTAGGCACAAAACAGAGGGAAAAAAAAAAGTAACAATGGAACTACAAAACAGCCAGAAAGCAATTAACAAGATGGTATTAGTAAGTACTTACATATCAATAACTACCCTAAATGTAAATGGACTGAATTCACCAACCAAAAGGCACAGAGTGGCTGGATGGATAAAATACAAGACCCAACTATATGCTACCTACGAGGGACTCACTTCAACTATAAGGACACATATAGGCTTAAAATGAAAGTGAAAAATTATTCCATGCAAGTGGAAACCAAAAGAAAGCAGGGGTAGCTATACTTAAATAAGACAAAACAGACTTTGAGCCAAAAAAGGTAAGAGGAGACAAAGAAGTTCATCGTATAAGGATATAGGGGTCAATTCATCAAGAAGATATAACAATCATAAATACATACACACTCAACATTGGAGTATCTAAATATGTTAAGCAAATACTAACAGATCTAAAGACAGACAACAATACAATAATACCAGGGGACTTCAGTACCCTACTTTCAGCAAAGAGTAGATCATCCATACAGAAAATCAACAAGGAAACACTGAACTTGAATGATACATTAGATCAAATGGACCAAACAGCATTTATAGAACATTCTATCAAAAGCAGCAGAATACAGGGACTTCCCCAGTGGTCCAGTGGTTAAGACTCGGCACTCTCAATGCAGGGGGCACAGGTTCAATCCATGGTCGGGGAACAAGATCCTGCATGCCCCATGGCATGGACAAAAAAAAAAGCAGCGGAATACACATTAAGTGCATACAGAACATTCTCCAGGATAGATCATGATAGGACACAAAACAAATTTTTCTTTGCAAATTTTAGAAGATTGAAATCATTCTGACCACAATGGCATGGAACTAGAAATCAATATCAAAAGGAAAGTTAGAAATTTTACAAGTATGTAGAAACTACCTTACTCCTAAACAACCAATGGGTCGAAAGAGAAATAAAAATACACCTTGAAACAAATGAAAATGGAAGTATACACCAAAACCTATAGAATGCTGCAAAAGCAGTTCTTAGAGTGAATTTTACAGTGATAAATACATGTATTAAGAAAATAGAATGATCTCAAGGAAAAAACCTAACTTTATACCTCAAGGAACAAGAAAAAAAATGAAGCCCAAAGTTAACAGAAGGAAGGAAATAAAGATCAGAGTGGAAATAAATGAAATGAAACTAGAAAAATAATAGAAAAGATCAAAGAAACTAAGAGCTTTAAAAAAAAAAGATAAACAAAATTGACAAACCTTTAGCTAGACTCACTAAGAAAAAAAGAGAGAAGACTCAAATAAATAAAATCAGAAATGAACAAGGAGGCATTACGGCCCATACCACACAAATACACAGGATCATTACAGACTACTGTGAATAATTATATGCCAACAAATTGGATAGCTTAGAAGAAATAGATAAACTTCTAGAAACACAACCCACAGACTGAATCATGAAGAAATAGAAAATGTGAACAGATCAACAATGAGTAAGGCGATTAAATCACTAATCAAAAACCTCCCAACAGGGAAAAGCCCAGGATCAGATGGCTTCACAGGTTAGTTCTACCAAACATTTAAAGAAGAATTAGTGCCAACCCTTCTCAAACTCTTCCAAAAAACTGAAGAGGAGGGAACACTCCCAATCTCATTTTGCAAGCCCAGCATTATCCTGATACCAAACCCAGATAAGAACACTACAAGAAAAGAAACTACAGATCAATTTCCCTGATGAATACAGATATAAAAATTCTCAACGAAATATCAGCAAACCAAATCTGACAACACGTTAAAAGGATCATACACCATCACCAGTACCTGGTATTTATCTCCAGGATGCAAGGATGGTTCAATATATGCGAATCAATATGTGTAATAAACCAAATTAATAGAATGTAGATAAAAATCATGTAATCATCTCAATGGATGCAGAAAAAATATTTGACAAAGTACAACATCCTTTCATGATAAAAAGCCTCAGCAAGTTGGGTATAGAAGGAACACACTGCAATATAATAAAGGCCATATATGAAAAACCCATAGCTAACATCATACTTAGTGATCACAGGTTGAAAGCTTTCTCTCTAATATCAGGAACAAGATAAGGGTGCCTGCTCACTTTCACCACCCTTATTCATCATGGTACTGGAAGTCTTAGCTGTAGCAATAAAACAGGATTTTTTTTTTAAGAAGGCATCCAAATTGGAAAGGAAGAAATAAAATTGCTGTTATTTGCAGATGCTATGATCTTATATAAAGAAAATCCTAAAGATTCAATCAAAAAGCTGTTGGAATTAATCAACAAATTCAGTAAAGTTGCAGGATACAAAATCAATGCACAGAAATCAGTTGCATTTCTATACATTAACAATGAAATACCTGAAAAAGAAATAAAGAATAACATCCCATTCACAACAGCATCAAAAACAATAAAATAGTTAGGAATAAATTTAACCAAGTAGTTGAAAGACCTATACAATGAAAACTAAAAGACTCTGATTAAACAAATTGAAGACACAAACAAATGAAAAGGTATCCTGTGTTCATGGATCAGAAGTATTAGTATTGTTAAATTTCCATTCTACTCAAAGTCATCTATAGGTTCATGCAATGCATATCAAAATTCCAATGACATTTTTCACATAAATAGGACAAACAATACTAAAATTTGTATATAACCACAAAAGATCCCCCAAATAACCAAAGCAATCCTAAGAAAGAAGAACAAAGCTGGAGGCATCACATTTCCTGATTCCAAACTTGACTACAAAGCTATAGTAATTAAATCAGTAGGGTGCTGACATTAGAAATACAAAAACAAAACAAAACAACAAAAAAAACCCCTAGACCAATGGAACAGAATATAGAGCCCATAAATAAACAACTGCACATATGGTCAATTAATATTTGACAACAGAGCCAAGAACACTCAATGGGGAAACGACAGTGTCTTCAATTAATGTTGTTGGAAAAACTGAATAACTACATACAGAAAAATGAAACTGGATCCTTATCTTACACCACTCACAAAAGTTAACTCAAAATGGAGTTAAATGACTTAAATGTACAACTGGAGACCATAAAACTCCTAGAGGAAAAATAGGGAAGACGCTCCTTGACATTGGTCTTAGCAATGTATTTTTGGATATGACACCAAAAGCACAAGCAACAAAAGCAAAAATCAACAAGTGGGATTATATCAAACTAATAAACTTCTGCACAGCAAAAGAAACAATCAACAAAATGAAAAGGCAACCTATAGAATGGGAGAAATTATTTGCAAACCATAGATTGGATGAGGCATTAATATCCAAAATATATAAAGAATTCATACAACTCAACACCAGCACCACAAATAATCTGATTAAATAATGGGCAGAGGAACTGAATAGACATTTTTCCAAAGAAGACATCCAAATGTCCAGAAGGTAAATGAAAAGATGTTATAATCACTTTTTTGTTATAATCACTAGTTTGTTTTACTTATTAGATTCCACATATAAATGACATGCAGTATTTGTCTTCCTCTGTCTGACTTATTTCACCTAACATAATACCCTCCAAGTCCATCCATGTAGTGGCAAAAGGCAAAATTTCATGCTTTTTTATGGCTGATTAGTATTCCATTGTGTGTGTGTGTGTGTATACATACACACACACATACATACCACATCTTTATTCATCATCTGTTGATGGACACTTGGTTGCTTCCATATTTTGGCAATTGTAAATAATGCTACTATGAACACTGGGGTGCGTATATCTTTTCGAATTAGTGTTTTTGTTTTTGTTTTTGCTTTAAAGATTTATTGATTGATTGACTGATTGCTATGTTGGGTCTTTGTTTCTGTGCTAGGGCTTTCTCTAGTTGCGGCAAGTGGGGGCCACTCTTCATCGTGGTGCGCGGGCCTCTCACTATCGTGGCCTCTCTTGTTGCAGAGCACAGGCTCCAGACGCGCAGGCTCAGTAGTTGTGGCTCACGGGCCTAGTTGCTCTGCGGCATGTGGGATCTTCCCAGACCAGGGCTCGAACCCGTGTCCCCTGCATTAGCAGGCAGATTCTCAACCACTGCGCCACCAGGGAAGCCCGTGTTTTTGTTTTTTTCTATGCAAAAGGTTTTAAGTTTAATTAGGTCCCATTTACTTATTTTTGCTTTTATTTCCTTTGCTTTAGGAGACATCCAAAAAAATATTGCTACAGCTTATGTCAAAGAGTGTTCTGCCTATTTTTTCTTCACGAAGTTTTATGGTTTCCAAGCTTACATTTAGGTCTTTAATCCACCATGAGTTTTTTTTTGTATATGGTGTTAGAAATACTCTAATTTCATTCTTTTACATGTAGCTGTCCATTTTCCCAGCACCACTTACTGAAGAGACTGTCTCATCCTTATTGCATATTCTTGTCTCCTTTGTTACAGATTAATTGACCATAGGTGCATGGGTTTATTTCTGGGCTCTCTATTCTGTTCCATTGGTCTATGTGTCTGTTTTTGTGCCAGTACCATATATATATGATTATTTTAAATTAGTGATCTTTTAATTTCAAATGCATTTTAATGACCCTGCATTTGTACTCTCCTCCCCTCACAATTACTGCTTTTGATATCATATTTTACATCAAATTATTTTATGTATCCCTTAACTGCTTATTGTAGATATAGATGAGCTTTTTCCTTTTGTAATTTTCATGTTTCTATTTGTGGCCTTTTTTTTGGTTTTCTTTTTGCATAGAGAAGTTTCTTTAACATTTCTTGTAAAGCTGGTTCAGTGGTTCTGAACTCTTTTAGTTTTCACTTGTCTGTAAAGCTTTTGATTTCTCCATCAAATCCGAACAAGAGTCTTGCCACGTAGCGTATTCTTGGTTGTAGGTTTTTCCCTTTCTTCACTTTAAATATATTGTGCTACTCCTTTCTTGCCTGCGGTTTCTGCTGGAAAGTCAGCTCATGGCCTTATGGGACTTCCCTTGTACGTTTCTTGTTGCTTTTCCCTTGTTGCTTTTAAGATTCTCTCTTCAACTTTAATTTTTGCCATTTTAATGGCAATGTATCTTGATGTGGTCCTCTTTGGGTTAATCCTGTATGGTACTCTCTGTGCTTTCTGGACTTGGATGTCTGTTTCCCGAGTTAGGAAATTCTTCAGCTATTACGTCTTCAGTTATGCTCTCAGCCCCTTTCTCTCTCTCTTCTCCTTCTGGACCCCTATCATGTGAATATCAGTGCACTTGTTGTCCCAGAGATCTCTTAAACTGTCCTCATTTCTTTTCATTCTTTTTTCTGATCAGCATCAGTGATTTCTACTACTGTCTTCCAACTCACTGATCTGATCCTCTGTATCATTTAGTCTACTGTTGATTCCTTCTAATGTACTTTTCCTTTCAGTTATTGCATTCTTCATCTCTGTTTGGTTGTTCTTTATATTTTCTCTTTGTTAAAAACTTCTAACCTCTTGCTCTGTGCATACATTCTTCTCCTCTTTATGATCACTATCCTTAACTCTTTCTCAGGTAGATTGCCTATCTCCACTCCATTTAGAACTAAATGGAGTTTAGTTCTAAACCTCTTCTGGGGTTTTATCTTGTTCCTTCATTTGGAAAATGTTCCTCTTTCACCTCATTTTGCCTAACTTGCTGTTTCTATTTTTATATATCTGATAGGTTAATTATGTTTCCCAACCTTGGAAAAGTGGCCTTTTGTAGGACAGGTCCTATGCGTCCCAGCAGTGCACTACCCTCTCTTCACCAGAGCTATGCTCCAGGGGTTCTCCCTATAAGGGCTGCATGGGTCTTTCTGCTGTGGTAGACTGACTATGTGGGTAGTCTGGTAGGCTTTGTTAGACCCTAGTCCGGTTGGTTGCTAGGTCCTGCCTTGTGTGGAGGCTGCTGGCCACTGATAGGTGGGACCAGGTCACTAGGTGGCTGACTGTGGAACCCCAGGCAGCCCCGGGACTAGTGCTGAGTTACTGGTGGGCAGAATCAGGGTCCAGGAGAGCCTGGGGCTACTGCCTGCCCACTGGTGGGTGAAGCTAGGTCCTGGGGCTAGTGCTGGCCAGCTGGCAGGAAGAGCCGGGTCTTGGGGTCTGGTGGCAGGGCTCTCAGACCTGATGTCAGATCACTGATGGGAGGTGTTGGTTACTGACACAGTTAGTTGGCTGTGGGGCCCTTGGTGTTTTGAAGCTTGCATTGACTTGCTAGAAGGTGGGACTAGGGCCCCACTGGTCCCAAGGCAGGATCTGTCCTGCTAGTGGGTGGACTGGGTCCACATGCTGTGGGGCTGTAGTTTTCTTGTGGCTGGTATATGCCTACCGGTGGGCAGAGCTGGGCCTGAGACTACAGCAGGGTTGCTGGTGGGCAGGGCTGGAGCCCAGCCAGTCCCAGGGGAGGGTCTGGGCTGCTAGTGGGCAGACTGGGTCCACAGACTGTGGTTTTCTTGTGGCTGGTGTCTGTCCCTGCTAGGTGAGGCTTGTCCTGATGCTAAAGCAAGCTCCCTGCAGGGTAAGGCTGGGGGCCAGGGATTCTGAGGCTGGTGCCTGCCCACTGGTATGTGGGGTCCGGTCCTCGAAACTCTGGGGAGCAAGCCTGTGTCCAGAAGTGGCTGAGGGCTCAGGGGGTTTTAAGGCAGCCTGCCTGCTGGTGGGTGGAGCTGTGTCCATGCCCAGTGAGTTGCTTGGCCTGAGGTGTCCCAGCACGAGTGCCTACAGACCTCTGGGTCAGGGAAGGGCTGGGCCCTGGTACTAATAAGCTAGAGGGAGGATTCCAATATGGTACTTGCTCATACCAGTGTCCAGAGGGTAGAAGGATCTCCCCAAAATGGCTGCCACCAGTGTCTTTGTCCCCACGGTGAGCTGCAGTTGCCTTCCGCCTCTCTGGGAGACTCTCCAAGATCAGCAGGTTGGGCATGACCCAGGCTTCTATCAAGTTATCACTTCTGCCCTGGGTCCCAGAGCATGTGAGATTTTGTATGCACTCTTTGTGAAGTCTTCTCCCCCCAGACCTCTGAAACTCCTGAAAGTAAGCCCTGCTGGCCTTCAAAGCCAAATGCTCTGGGGGCTTCTCTTCCTACTGCAGGACCCCAAGGCTGGGGAGACCAATGTGGGGCTCAGACCTCTCACTCCTTTGGGAGAATCTCTGCAATTGTAATTATTCTCTCATCTTTGGGTCACCCACTTGGGGGTATGGGACTTGACTATATCACGAACCTGCCCCTCCTACCCATCTTGTTGCAGTTCCTTCTTTGTATCTTTAATTGTACATCTTTTCTGGTAAGTTCCAATCTTTTTCATCAATGGTTGTTCTGCAAACAGTTGTGATTTTGGTGTGCCTGTAAGAGGAGGTGAGCTCAGGGTCTTTCTACTCCACCATCTTGGCCCATAGCCCTCTGATCTATTTTTATATCTTTACACCAACACCACTTTTTTTTTTTTTTTAATTTTTGGCTGCATTGGATCTTCGTTGCTGTGCATGAGCTTTCTCTAGTTGCGGGGAGCGGGGGCTAATCTTCACTGCGGTGCACAGTCTTATTGCAGTGGCTTCTCTTGTTGCGGAGCACAGGCTCTAGGCGCACAGGCTTCAGTAGTTGCGGCACGTGGGCTCAGGAGTTGTGGCTGGTGGGCTCTAGAGCGCAGGCTCAGTATTTGTGGCACATGGGCTTAGTTGCTCCGTGGCATGTGGGATCTTCCCAGACCAGGGCTTAAACCCGTGTTCCCTGCATTGGCAGGCGGATTTTTTTTTTTTTTAACATCTTTATTGGAGTATAATTGCTTTACAATGGTGTGTTAGTTTCTGCTTTATAACAAAGTGAATCAGTTATACATATACATATGTCCCCATATCTCTTCCCTCTTGCATCTCCCTCCCTCCCACCCTCCCTATCCCACCCCTCTAAGTAGTCACAAAGCACGGAGCTGATCTCCCTGTGCTATGCGGCTGCTTCTCACTAGCTATCTATTCTACGTTTGGTAGGGTATATATGTCCATGCCACTCTCTCACTTTGTCCCAGCTTACCCTTCCCCCTCCCCGTATCCTCAAGTCCATTCTCTAGTAGGTCTGCATCTTTATTCCCATCTTGCCCCTAGGTTCTTCTGACCATTTTTTTTTCATTTTTCTTTCCTTTTTTTTAGATTCCATATATATGTGTTAGCATACGGTATTTGTTTTTCTCTTTCTGACTCACTTCACTCTGTATGAGTCTCTAGGTCCATCCACCTCACTACAAATCACTCAGTTTCGTTCATTTTTATGGCTGAGTAATATTCCATTGTATATATGTGCCACATCTTCTTTATCCATTCATCTGTTGATGGACACTTAGGTTGCTTCCATGTCCTGGCTATTGTAAATAGAGCTGCAATGAACATTGTGGTACATGACTTTTCTTGAATTATGGTTTTCTCAGGGTATATGCCCAGTAGTGGGATTGCTGCGTTATATGGTAGTTCTATTTTTAGTTTTTTAAGGAACCTCCATACTGTTCTCCATAGTGGCTGTACCAATTTACATTCCCACCAACAGTGCAAGAGGGTTCCCTTTTCTCCAAACCCTCTCCAGCATTTATTGTTTGTAGATTTTTTGATGATGGCCATTCTGACTGGTGTGAGATGATATCTCATTGTGGTTTTGATTTGCATTTCTCTAATGATTAATGATGTTGAGCAGTCTTTCATGTGTCTGTTGGCAATCTGTATATCTTTTTTGGAGAAAAGTCTATTTAGGTCTTCTGCCCATTTTTGGATTAATTTGTTTCTTTTTCTGATATTGAGCTGCATGAGTTGCTTGTATGTTTTGGAGATTAATCCTTTGTCAGTTGCTTCATTGGCAAATATTTTCTCCCATTCTGAGGGTTGTCTTTTCGTCTTGTATATGGTTTCCTTTGCTGTGCAAAAGCTTTTAAGTTTCATTAGGTCCCATTTGTTTATTTTTGTTATTTCCATTTCTCTAGGAGGTGGGTCAAAAAGGATCTTGCTGTGATTTATGTCATAGAGTGTCCTGCCTATGTTTTCCTCTAAGAGTTTGATAGTGTGTGGCCTTACATTTAGGTCTTTAATCCATTTTGAGTTTATTTTTGTGTATGGTGTTAGGGAGTGTTCTAGTTTCATTGTTTTACATGTAGCTTGTCCAGTTTTCCCAGCACCACTTATTGAAGAGGCTGTCTTTTCTCCACTGTATATTCTTGCCTCCTTTATCAAAGATAGGGGGACCATATGTGCGTGGGTTTATCTCTGGGCTTTCTATCCTGTTCCATTGATCTATATTTCTGTTTTTGTGCCAGTACCATACTGTCTTGATTACTGTAGCTTTGTAGTATACTCTGAAGTCAGAGAGCCTGATTCCTCCAGCTCCATTTTTCTTTCTCAAGATTGCTTTGGCTATTCGGGGTCTTTTGTGTTTCCATACAAATTGTGAAATTTTTTGTCCTACTTCTATGAAAACTGCCAGTGGTAGTTTGATAGGGATTGCATTGAATCTGTAGATTGCTTTGGGTAGTACAGTCATTTTCACAATGTTGATTCTTCCAATCCAAGAACATGGTATATCTCTCCATCTATTTGTATCATCTTTAATTTCTTTCATCAGTGTCTTATAATTTTCTGCATACAGGTCTTTTGTCTCCTTAGGTAGGTTTATTCCTAGATATTGTATTCTTTTTGTTGAAATGGTAAATGGGAGTGTTTTCTTAATTTCACTTTCAGATTTTTCATCATTAGTATATAGGAATGCAAGAGATTTCTGTGCATTAATTTTGTATCCTGCTACTTTACCGAATTCATTGATTAGCTCTAGTAGTTTTCTGGTGCCAGTTTTAGGATTCTCTATGTATAGTATCATGTCATCTGCAAACAGTGACAGCTTTACTTCTTCTTTTCCGATTTGGATTCCTTTTATTTTTCTTCTCTGATTGCTGTGGCTAAAACTTCCAAAACTATGTTGAGTAATAGTGGTGAGAGTGGGCAACCTTGTCTTGTTCCTGATCTTAGTGGAAATGGTTTCAGTTTTTCACTATTGAGGACGATGTTGGCTGTGGGTTTGTCATATATGGCCTTTATTATGTTGAGGAAAGCTCCTTCTATGCCTACTTTCTGGAGGGTTTTTATCATAAATGGGTGTTGAATTTTGTCGAAACCTTTCTCTGCATCTATTGAGTTGATCGTATGGTTTTTCTCCTTCAATTTGTTAATATGGTGTATCACGTTGATTGATTTGCGTATATTGAAGAATCCTTGCATTCCTGGGATAAATCCCACTTCATCATGGTGTATGATCCTTTTAATGTGTTGTTGGATTCTGTTTGCTAGCATTTTGTTGAGGATTTTTGCATCTATGTTCATCAGTGATATTGGCCTGTAGTTTTCTTTCTTTGTGGCATCTTTGTCTGGTTTTGGTATCAGAGTGATGATGGCCTCATAGAATGAGTTTGGGAGTGTTCCCCCCTCTGCTATATTTTGGAAGAGTTTGAGAAGGATAGGTGTTAGCTCTTCTCTAAATGTTTGATAGAATTCGCCTGGGAAGCCATCTGGTCCTGGCCTTTTGTTTGTTGGAAGATTTTTAATCACAGTTTCAATTTCAGTGCTTGTGATTGGTCTGTTCATACTTTCTATTTCTTCCTGGTTCAGTCTCGGAAGGTTGTGCATTTCTAAGAATTTGTCCATTTCTTCCAGGTTGTCAATTTTATTAGCATATTGTTGCTTGTAGTAATCTCTCATGATCCTTAGTATTTCTGCAGTGTCAGTTGTTACTTCTCCTTTTTCATTTCTAATTCTATTGATTTGAGTCTTCTCCCTTTTTTTCTTGATAAGTCTGGCTAATGGCTTATCAATTTTGTTTATCTTCTTAAAGAACCAGCTTTTAGTTTTATTGACCTTTGCTATCGTTTCCTTCAATTCTTTTTCATTTATTTCCGGTCTCATCTTTATGATTTCTTTCCTTCTGTTAACTTTGGGGTTTTTTTGTTCTTCTTTCTCTAATTGCTTTAGGTGTAAGGTTAGGTTGTTTATTTGAGATGTTTCTTGTTTCTTAAGGTAGGATTGTATTGCTATAAACTTCTCTTAGAACTGCTTTTGCTGCATTCCATAGGTTTTGGGTCGTCGTGTTTTCATTGTCATTTGTTTCTAGGTATTTTTTGATTTCCTCTTTGATTTCTTCAGTGATCTCATGGTTATTAAGTAGTGTGTTGTTTAGCCTCCATGTGTTTGTATTTCTTACAGATTTTTTCCTGTAATTGATATCTAGTCTCATAGCACTGTGGTCGGAAATGATACTTGATATGATTTCAATTTTCTTCAATTTACCAGGGCTTGATTTGTGACCCAAGATATGATTCTGGAGAATGTTCCATGAGCACTTGAGAAGAATGTGTATTCTGTTGTTTTTGGACGGAATGTCCTATAAATATCAATGAAGTCCATCTTGTTTAGTGTATCATTTAAAGCTTGTGTGTCCTTATTTATTTTCATTTTGGATGATCTGTCCATTGGTGAAAGTGGGGTGTTAAAGTTCCCTACTATGATTGTGTTACTGTCGATTTCCCGTTTTATGGCTGTTAGTGTTTGCCTTATGTATTCAGGTGCTCCTATGTTGGGTGCATAAATATTTACAATTGTTATATCTTCTTCTTGGATTGATCCCTTGATCATTATGTAGTGTCCTTCTTTGTCTCTTGTAGTAGTCTTTGTTTTGAAATCTATTTTGTCTGATATGAGAATTGCTACTCCAGCTTTCTTTTAATTTCCATTTGCATGGAGTATCTTTTTTCCATCCCCTCACTTTCAGTCTGTATGTGTCCCTAGGTCTGAAATGGGTCTCTTGTAGACAGCATATATACGGGTCTTGTTTTTGTATCCATTCAGCCAGTCTATGTCTTTTGGTTGGAGCATTTAATCCATTTACATTTAAGGTAATTGTCGATATGTGTGTTCCTATTACCATTTTCTTACTTGTTTTGGGTTTATTGTTGTAGGTCCTTTCCTTCTCTTGTGTTTCCTGCCTAGAGAAGTTCCTTTAGCATTTGTTGTAAAGCTGGTTTGGTGGTGCTGAACTCTCTCAGCTTTTGCTTGTCTGTAAAGGTTTTAATTTCTCCATCAAATGTGAATGAGATCCTTCCTGGGTAGAGTAATCTTGGTTGTAGGTTTTTCTCCTTCATCACTTTAAATATGTCCTGCCACTCCCTTCTGGCTTGCAGAGTTTCTGGTGAAAGATCAGCTGTTAACCTTATGGGGATTCCCTTGTGTGTTATTTGTGGTTTTTCTCTTGCTGCTTTTAATATGTTTTCTTTGTATTTAATTTTTGATAGTTTGATTAATATGTGTCTTGGCGTGTTTCTCCTTGGATGTATCCTGTATGGGACTCTCTGTGCTTCCTGGACTTGATTAACTATTTCCTTTCCCATATTAGGGAAGTTTTCAACTATAATCTCTTCAAATATTTTCTCAGTCCCTTTCTTTTTCTCTTCTTCTTCTGGGACCCCTATAATTCGAATGTTGGTGCGTTTAATGTTGTCCCAGAGGTCTCTGAGACTGTCCTCAGTTTTTTTCATTCTTTTTTCTTTATTCTGCTCTGCAGTAGTGATTTCCACTATTTTATCTTCCAGGTCACTTATCCGTTCTTCTGCCTCAGTTATTCTGCTATTGATCCCTTCTAGAGAATTTTTTATTTCGTTTATTCTGTTGTTCATAACTGTTTTTTTGCTCTTTAGTTCTTCTAGGTCCTTGTTAAACGGTTCTTGTATTTTCTCCATTCTATTTCCAAGATTTTGGATCATCTTTACTATCATTATTCTGAATTCTTTTTCAGGTAGACTGCCTATTTCCTCTTCATTTGTTAGGTCTGGTGAGTTTTTGCCTTGCTCCTTCATCTGATGTGTGTTCCTCTATCTTCTCATTTTGCTTAACTTACTGTGTTTGGGGTCTCCCTTTTGCAGGCTTAGGTTCGTAGTTTCCATTGTTTTTGGTGTCTGTCCCCAGTGGCTAAGGTTGGTTCAGTGGGTTGTGTAGGCTTCCTGGTGGAGGGGACTAGTGCCTGTGTTCTGGTGGATGAGGCTGGATCTTGTCTTTCTGGTGGGCACGTCCACGTCTGGTGGTGTGTTTTGGGGTGTCTGTGGCCTTATTATGATTTTAGGCCGCCTCTCTGCTAATGGATGGGGTTGTGTTCCTGTCTTGCTAGTTGTTTGGCATAGGGTGTCCAGCACTGTAGCTTGCTGGTCGTTGAGTGGAGCTGGGTCTTGGCGTTGAGATGGAGATCTCTGGGAGATTTTCGCCGTTTGATACTACATGGAGCTGGGAGGTCTCTTGTGGACCAGTGTTCTGAAGTTGGCTCTCCCACCTCAGTGGCACAGCCCTGACGCCTGGGTGGAGCACCAAGAGCCTGTCCTCCACTCGGCTCAGAATAAAAGGGAGGAAAAAAAGAAAGAAAGAAGAAAAAATAAAATAAAGTAAAATAAAATAAAGTTATTAAAATAAAAAATAAAAAATAATTATTATGAAAAAACAATTTTTTTAAGAAAAAAAAAAAAAAAGGACACCTGATACCAAAACCAGACAAAGATGTCACAAAGAAAGAAAACTACAGGCCAATATCACTGATGAACATAGATGCAAAAATCCTCAACAAAATACTAGCAAACAGAATCCAACAGCACATTAAAAGGATCATACACCATGATCAAGTGGGGTTTATCCCAGGAATGCAAGGATTCTTCAATATACGCAAATCAATCAACGTGATACATCATATTAACAAATTGAAGGAGAAAAACCATACGATCATCTAAATAGATGCAGAGAAAGCTTTCGACAAAATTCAACACCCGTTTATGATAAAAGCCCTACAGAAAGTAGGCATAGAGGGAACTTTCCTCAACATAATAAAGGCCATATATGACAAACCCACAGCCAACATTGTCCTCAATGGTGAAAAACTGAAACCATTTCCACTAAGATCAGGAACAAGACAAGGTTGCCCACTCTCACCACTATTATTCGACATAGTTTTGGAAGTGCTAGCCACAGCAATCAGAGAAGAAAAAGAAATAAAAGGAATCCAAATCGGAAAAGAAGAAGTAAAGCTGTCACTGTTTGCAGATGACATGATACTATACATAGAGAATCCTAAAACTGGCACCAGAAAACTACTAGAGCTAATCAATGAATTTGGTAAAGTAGGAGGATACAAAATTAATGCACAGAAATCTCTTGCATTCCTATATACTAATGATGAAAAATCTGAAAGTGAAATTAAGAAAACACTCCCGTTTACCATTGCAACAAAAAGAATAAAATATCTAGGAATAAACCTACCTAAGGAGACAAAAGACCTGTATGCAGAAAATTATAGGACACTGATGAAAGAAATTAAAGATGATACAAATAGATGGAGAGATATACCATGTTCTTGGATTGGAAGAATCAACATTGTGAAAATGACTGTACTACCCAAAGCAATCTACAGATTCAATGCAATCCCTATCAAACTACCACTGGCATTTTTCACAGAACTAGAACAAAAAATTTCACAATTTGTATGGAAACACAAAAGACCCCGAATAGCCAAAGCAATCTTGAGAACGAAAAATGGAGCTGGAGGAATCAGGCTCCCTGACTTCAGACTATATTACAAAGCTACACTAATCAAGACAGTTTGGTACTGGCACAAAAACAGAAATATAGATCAATGGAACAGGATAGAAAGCCCAGAGATAAACCCATGCACATATGGTCACCTTATCTTTGATAAAGGAGGCAAGCATATACAGTAGAGAAAAGACAGCCTCTTTAATAAGGGTGCTGGGAAAATTGGATAGGTACATGTAAAAGTATGAAATTAGAACACTCCCTGACACCATACACAAAAATAAACTCAAAATGGATTAAAGACCTAAGTGTAAGGCCAGACACTATAAAACTCTTAGAGGAAAACATAGGCAGAACACTCTATGACATAAATCGCAGCAAGATCCTTTTTGACCCAGCTCCTAGAGAAATGGAAATAAAAACACAAATAAACAAATGGGACCTAATGAAACTTAAAAGCTCTGGCACAGCAAAGGAAACCATAAACAAGACCAAAAGACAATTCTCCTTAGCACTTATCACCTCATTTACTCTTATTATCTATCTCTCCCCAGCAGAATGTGTGCTCCATGAGTACAGAGTTGCTTTGTCGTTTTTTTAAAAATCTCTTTCATTCTCTGCTATATTCTTAGCACATAGTAAGTGCTAAATATACTAATGAATTAAATCATAAACAGGTACAAATATGTGAATACTTTATCATGTTTTCTAATGTCTTTCATATGCCCAAGCAGTTATATATTGAAATATATCATCTTGTTATAAATTATCCTTGTTTTACATATTGTTGGGATATTATACTTATTTTTCAGAAATTGTGTGATAAGTAGTTTATATTATCTATGAATTCAATTTTAAAAGAATAAAGGGAGCCTTATAAAATATGTGTCATAAATGGGCATACTGGATGTGATAGGTTGAGAATAACTGACTCAGTCACATCAATTAGTGAGAGAAATATACAAGGGGCAGTAGGCCATTGCTCTGGAAGTTCTTTGAAAGAACTGCTCTCCCCACATTTCTAAAAATATCCATCTATAAAATATCTGCAAGTATTGTGGGACAGGATAAGCTACAGAGAGGAAGAAATTATAAGGACCATCAGCATCTTGAAGTTATAGATGGGATCCAAGAGAATTCATACCTTGTTTTCAGGATGTCAGTCAAGGGTGGTGTTAATTATGGAGAATTTTCACCTTAATAATGGAAAAACATTCAAAAGCCACTATACATCCTTGAAGTAAAGATATAGGTAGAATGTTGGCACCCCAGGACTCGGGCTTCCCTTGATTGGTATATCTGTACTCCTAGGTACAGAGGAAAAGACTCAAGCAATCAATGAACTGTTTCTCTAGGCTATCCTGGATGTGGTGGTGAGCAAGTGCAGAGTCATGAAAGTTCAGAGTATCATATGATGCCAGTTTCATTGAAGAAATCAACCTAAATAATTATCCTTCTGCATGAAGGTTGAGGAGAAGACCATTCATGGGGCAGGAGAATTGCATGAAAAGCACTATAATGAGAGTAACCAGTTTGCCTGGTAGAAGTTGGGTTTATACCTATCATCCCGTATAATTGTAAGGAAGGTGGAATCGCTATATTAATATAAAACAAAATAGACTTTAAGACAAGGAGTATTACTAGAGATAAAGAGGGACATTTTTACAATGACAAAAAGGATCAATACAGCAGGAGATAAAAAAAATCATAAATGTATATGTACCTAATAATAGTACTCCAAAGTATAAGAAGCAAAAACTGACAGAATTGAAAGATGTGGGCAAATCAAAAAATTTAGTTTGATATTTCAATACTCTTTAATCAATAACTGGTAGAACAAGAATGCATAGTTCTGCTCTCTTTTCAACTGACAACTGGTTAAATATTGTACAACACACGTTTGTACTCCATGACTTTTCTTTTTGTAGCCAAACATATTCATCCTGTATCATTCTGTTCAATGAAGTTCTGTATACTACAGCAATGAGTTTTACTGCTTCCATGACTTACAAAATTAGAAATAAGGAAGTATTTTCTTTTTCTTTTTAAATATATTTATTTATTTAATTATTTATTTTTGGCTGTGTTGGGTCTTTGTTGCTGCATGTGGGCTTTCTCTAGTTGCGGCAAGCGGGGACTACTCTTCGTTGTAGTGCGCGGGCTTCTCATTGTGGTGGCTTCTCTTTGTTGTGGAGCACAGGCTCTAGGCGTGCAGGCTTCAGTGGTTGTGGCATGTGGGCTCAGTAGTTGTGGCTCGCGGGCTCTAGAGTGCAGGCTCAGTAGTTGTGGCACATGGACTTAGTTGCTCCGCGGCATGTGGGATCTTCCCGGACCAGGGCTGGAATCCGTGTCCCCTGCATTGGCAGGCGGATTCTTAACCACTGCGCCACCAGGGAAGTCCCAGGATCTAGTTTCAATTCCTCATATCTTTCTCCAAGAGATCACAGATTTTAATCTATACCTGGCACTTGAGCTATCAGTATGGTAATTAGTTTTTTACCCAGAGAAGCACCTCAAGAACTATCTCCTTTCTCCTCCTTACTAGTAAATGCTTATTTAATGACACAGGTATAGAGTCTGAAGCTGAAAGTATAGATAGTAGGCTCTAATGAAAAAAGCAAACAAAACAAAACCACTTCAAGATTTATTGACAAAGCTTCTCTTCAGTAATGTTAAGCTGCAGAATAAACATCTCCGACAAGGCCAGAATACAACTCAAGGCACCAACGAATGGTAGAAAAACCACTGGACAAATAGTCTAACCTCTGAATATAATAAGCAGTGTCCTTGGGAATTTAAATAAATAAATACATATATACATACTTGGTTATCTCCTAGCTTTGACTGTCTAGGACTATTAAAAAAAAAAAAGGATGACACTATTCATTGCGGTCAGCAAGGGTATACTGCTTGGCAACATAAAGAATTCCAAGGGATAAGTTAGAACACTATGTTACATTTGCTCCTCACCCTGGTTCACATCCCCCTTTGGATGGGAGAGTTTGAAAAATATGTACAAAACACAAAAGAATCAGGAATTCCCCGGCGGTCCAGTGGTTAGGACTCTGTGCTTTCACTGCCGAGGGCCCAGATTCAATCTCTGGTAGGGGAATTAAGGTACCACAAGCCACATGGCTCGGCCAAAAAACAAAAACAAAAACAAAAAAAAGCAACATAAAAGAACTTCATTTTGAGGAGTTGTATTTAGTATAGTTAAGACTGTTTACAATTAAATAAACCAAAGATAATACATTTAATCAAAACATATGAATCACTGAGGAAATTCAAGTCATTTTATTAAGTAGTTAGAGATCCATAGGAAAGGTCTATGCAGAAGGCAGGCTGTGTTTTATTTGCGTGAGGGCCAAAGGAAGCTCAAAAGACAGGAAAATGGATGTTTATAAGTTTGATAACTAATCCTCATGACTAAGATTCTAATCAGAAGGAGCATGATACAAAAGAATGTGCAAGGGGTGGTAAGGTGAAGGTTGGGCAATAATTGAAGTGAGAAATGTAGTCACCATTTGTACTAATCACTGGTTTTGAAACTCTCTTTCAACTGCTAGAGAGGATCATTAGCAGATAATTCAGAGTATCATAGAGGGATTAAATCCCATAAAACTTTCCCTGGTTATATGACTGTCCACTTAAATTCACCTTATAAAAGTAACTTAGGGATCCCATTCTCAATCACCTCCTACACAAGTTTAACCAATAGGGTTGTGTTGTATGAGTGCATACTGGCATAGAGACTGGTCACTGTAACTGAAGTGGCCTGGTTTAAATTCAGCAGAGATCACAGAAAACACTCAGTAGCTTTTATAGACTCTAAACCAACTTGTATGAAAAAGCACATGCAAGTCATTTAGGACAGACTCTTTTTGAGTGCTGTATCTAAGAACAGGTCATACAGGGGCACTGGTAGGAGTGCTGGTTGAAGGTAGAGGAGAGTAGTATTCAAACACTGGTTGAGGGACCATCCCTATTAATTACAAGAGACAGGTAGATATGTGCAATGGACTTTGAGTCAATACTACTTACAAAAGCAAGTATTTTAAAATGTCTAAGATCACTACAAATGTATTTTAAGGGATGGTTCAGCTCATCAGCTTATCCAACTATATAGTCTCCCTGCACAACAACAAAATAATTCATTTGCCTTCACAAACTATGAAACTGAGAGCTTATATCAAACATTTTTATGTGAATGAGAAGTATGAAGTGCTCTACAGTGGGCTCCCAGCTACCATCAATTTGTAACTCGCACTGTTATATGTTGCTTGGCAAAAAAAACCCCACTAGTAATATATTTGTTCAAATACTCAGGTTACTATCCTCCTTTGCCTGCACTTGCAGCATTAAATCTCTTCAAATTCTTGTTGTAAATCTATATAACCACTGATTTTAAAGTTTTAAATCAGTATCCCTCTTATGATACTTGCATGTGAAGATTTATTTATATTAAATGCTTTAAAGTACAACTAACCCCACAAGTATTGCCATTAAAAAATAAATTTTAGCCAAAGATGATTTCATTCCTTAAAAACATTTTGTGGCTATAACACTGCTAAGTATTCCAGTAATTTGTAGATGATACTTAGTTTGATACTAACATCCTAATTCAGTATAAGAAAAATTTAAAACTCAGGCAAAATATTACTGATTTTCTTGAATTAATGAATTAATCGCTTAAATATTTACTGAGCACAACTATGTGCTAGGCACTATTTTAGGTGCTAAGGATGTAGTAGTAAATAAGACAGTGTCCTGCCCTCATGGAGCTCATAGTATAATAGAGAGGGACAGGCAATAAATGAATAGACAAATAAAATAATTTCCTCCTGTCATAAGTTCTATAAAAGAAACAATGTGCTCTACATTCAGGGTATACAGAGTGGAGGAGAGCAGAGTAACCACTTAGATAGTTGAAGAACAGCCTAAGGAGATGACATTTTAACTGAAACTAGAAGAAAAGTAGCAATAGGTTCAAAACAAAGCCACTCAAGAACTTTAAACAGGGAAACGATGCAATTCTTTAGCATCTATCATAACCTGAGAAAATCTGAATCTGGAGTTAAGACCATTTTCTCCTACCCATTTTTTTTCTCCGAGTTTATAGTCCTCCTTACTTTACCAGCACCCTAAACCCCTGTTCTTATCCCAAATCTTATGATAATGCTCACTGGATCACAGGAGTCCCTGAGAAATGATTACATAATCCACCATTTATACTCCTGTATTTGAGCACAGAAGATAAGCAGTCAGGCCCACCCCTTCACCTCTGTCATGAATCCTTTCACCTTTTACCTTAACTCTTGGGATTATTTCCTCTCATATAGTCAGCTATCCTCGTTCACTGGCTTCTGCTCAACCGTCTCCTCTGTAGGCTCTTATTCCTCTGCCTATCCCTTTACTATTCCTCTTTCCTAAGTTGTCTTCTCCTCTTATCCTCTCTCTCATGATCCCATGGTTTCATTTACCAAACTCCTATAATCAACTTCATCACCACTTGGATTTTCCATAGAGACTTAAAACTTACAGAGACAGACTTAGTCTTAAAACATCTTCTTCTTCATCCCAAACTTGTTTATCCATTCAATTTGTTTATAGGTAGGAATCATTCTGGATGCCTTTTTTCCTTATTTCCATTATCCAATCAGTCAGCATGTCAAACCTCTCTCAAATCTGACCTCTTCTCTCCATTCTCAGTGCCAACAACCCAGTCCAGGCAGACATTATTTCTTCCTTGGATTATTGCACTAACTGTCTCCTAACTGGTCTCCTTGCCTCTGGTCTTGCTTCCCTCTATACTACCAACCTCCCTTCCTAAAAGAAAAATGTGACAACAGTCTCTTTCAAAACCTCTTTCCCTTAAGACAAAATCCAAAATCCTTAAAGTGACAGTGGCAGATGCCTGACCTTTCCCTAGCATCTTCTCATATCACTCCCTCCCTAAAACTCAATGCTCCAGCTTACCTAATATTTTTCAGTTCCCTGAACACCCTACTCTTTATCTTGCTTCCAGCCCATCACATAAGCTATTTCTTCTCTTGGAAAATTCTCTCTCTCACCCCTTTCCCTGGGTAACTTGGGCTAATTCTTCAAGTCATGGCTAAATGTCACTTCCTTTGAGAAGCTATACCAGAGTCCTAGATAAAGACAGTTGTCTCTATTATGTGCTTTCATTGCATCCTGCACTTCCACTACCATGGTACTCCTATCACACCACTAGCACTAGACTAGTAGGTCCATAAGGGCAGACTCTCTCCTGTTCATGGTTGTACTGACATCTGGTTACGTGGAAGACATCATAAACTTTTGTTATATAGGTGAAAAAAATAAATGAAAAAGTACCCATGTCCCTACCCAATCTAGTTCAAACTTAGTACTTGAAACCTAGATCCCTTCTCCTCCCATTCCCTAAATGATGATGCTCCATCAATTATATCCTCTCTCATATGGTAACTTTACTCTTGCTGTTTCAATTGGCTCTTACTTCTATCCGGAAACAGGCTCAAGACTCTTAACGTAAGCTCCCACCTCAAGAATCTAGAAAAAGTAGAGCAAAATGAACCCCCCAAAAACAGAAGGAAGGAAATAATGAAGATAAAAGCCGAATGAATGAAACTGAAAGCAGAAAAATCAGTAAAAAAAAAGCTGGTTCATTGAGAAGATCAAAAGAATTGACAAATCCCTAGCAAGACTGACAAAGAAAAAACAGAGGAGACACAATACCAATGTAAGGAGTGAAACAGGTGCTTTCACTACAGGCCGTACAAACATTGAAAGGATAATAAGGGAATACTATGAGCAACTCTACATACATGTATTTGACAACATGGATGAAATAAAACCAACTCCTTGAAAAGCGCAAACTGCTATCCAATATGAAAGAGATAACTAAAATAACCCTAAAATTGTTAAGAAAATTGGATTCTTAATTTTAAAACTCCCAGACAGAAATCTTTATGCCCAGAAGTTTTTACTGGGGAATGCTGCCAAATATTTAAAAATGAATTAACATCAATTCTACACAATCTATTATGGAAGATGTAAGAGAAGGGAACACTTTACACATCATCTTATTAAGCTAGTATTATCCTGATACCAAACCAAAGACAGTACCAAAAAAGGAAACTAAAGACCAATATCTCTTGTATCTATGTCACAAAAATCCTCAACAAAACATGAGCACATAGAATTCTGCACTATATAAGAAGAATTATACACCATGACCAAGAAGAGTTAATTCCAGAGATGCAAAACTGATTCAACATTTGAAAATGATTCAATATCTGATAATCAATTAATGTGATCCACCATATTAACAGGCAAAAAAAAAATCACACAATCATTATCAATTGATGAAGAAAATGTATTTGACAAAATGCAACACAGATTCATGATAAAAACTCTTGGAAAAAAAGTAGCAACAAAGGAGAAATTCCTCAATAAAATAGAGCATCTACAAAAACCCTATGGCATGGGACTTCCCTGGTGGTCTAGTGGTTAAGAATCTGCCTTCCAATGCAGGGGATGCGGGTTCAATCCCTGGTCAGGGAACTAAGATCCCACATGCTGCAGGGCAACTAAGCCCACACACTACAGCTAGAGAAGCCCAAGAGTTGCAACAAAGACCCAGCGAAGACAAAATAAATAAATAAATAAAAATTAAAACCCTACAGCTAACATTATACTTAATAGTGACAGACTGAATGCTTTCCCCTAAGATAGGGAACAAGGAGAGATGTCAGCTCTCATCACTCTTATTCTACAAAGTAATGGTGAGTAAATAAGCTCAGCAATGTCACATAACACATGATAAATATTAAAAAATCAACTGTATTTCTCTATACTAGCAAGGAACAATAAAAACTTAAAATACAGTATTGCTTAAAATTAAAGAAAGAAAGAGGTTCAAGATGGCAGAGTAGAAATACGTGCGCTCATCCCCTCTTGCAAGAGCACTGGAATCACAAACTGACTGCTAAACAATCATCGACAGGAAGACACTGGAACTCACCAAAAAAGATACCCCATATCCAAAGACAAGGAGAAGCTGCAATGAGACAAGAGGCGGGGCTCAATCACAATAAAATCAAATCCCATAACCGCTGCACGGGTGACTCACAAACTGGAGAACAGTTATACAACAGAAGTCCACCCACTGAAGTGAACATTCTGAGCCCCACGTCAGGCTTCCCAACCTGGGGGTCTGGCAATGGGAGGAGGAATTCCCAGAGAATCAGACTTTGAAGGCTAGTGGGATTTGACTGCAGAACTTTGACAGGACTGGGGGAAACAGAGACTCCACTCTTGGAGGGCACACACAAAGTAGTGTGTGCATCAGGACCCAGGGGGAGGAGCAGTGACCCCATAGCAGACTGAACCAGACCTACCAGCTAGTGTTGGAGGGTCTCCTGCAGAGGCGGGGAGGGGGTGGCTGTGGCTCACCGAGGGGACAAGGACACTGGCAGCAGGAGTTCTGGGAAGTACTCCTTGGCGTGAGTCCTCCCAGAGTCTGCCATTAGCCCCACCAAAGAGCCAGGTAGGCTCCAGTGCTGGGTCGCCTCAGGCCAAAAAACCAACAGGGAGGGAACCCAGCCCCATTCATCAGCAGACAAGCAGATTAAAGTTTTACTGAGCTCTCCCCACCAGAGCAACACCGAGCTCTACCAACCACCAGTCCCTCCCATCAGGAAGCTTGCACAAGCCTCTTAGATAGCCTCATCCACCAGAGGGCAGACAGCAGAAGCAAGAAGAACTACAGTTCTGCAGCCTGTGAAACGAAAACCACATTCACAGAAAGACAGACAAAATGAAAAGGCAGAGGACTATGTACCAGATGAAGGAACAAGATAAAACCCCAGAAAAACAACTAAATGAAGTGGAAATAGGCAAACTTCCAGGATAAGAATTCAGAATAATGATAGTGAAGATGATCCAGGACCTCAGAAAAAGAATGGAGGTAAAGATTGAGAAGATGCAAGAAATGTTTAACAAAGACCTAGAAGAATTAAGGAACAAACAAACAGAGATGTATAATAACTGAAATGAATCTTACACTAGAAGGAATCAATAGCAGAACAACTGAGGCAGAAGAACGGATAAGTGACCTGGAAGACAGAATGGTGGAATTCACTGCTGCGGAACAGAAAAAAGAAAAAAGAATGAAAAGAAATGAAGACAGCCTAAGAGACCTCTGGAACAACATTAAATGCATCAACATTCGCATTATAGGGGTCCCAGAAGGAGAAGAGAGAGAGAAAGGACCCAAGAAAATTCTTGAAGAGATTATAGTTGAAAACTTCCCTAATAAGGGAAAGGAAATAGCCACCCAAGTCCAGGAAGTGCACAGAGTCCCAGGCAGGATAAACACAAGGAGAAACACGCTGAGACACACAGTAATCAAACTGACAAAAATTAAAGACAAAAAAAATTATTAAAAGGAGGAAGGGAAAAACGACACATAACATACAAGGTAACTCCCATAAGGTTAACAGCTGATGTCTCAGCAGAAACTCTACAAGCCAGAAGAGAGTGTCACAATATATTTAAAGTGATGAAAGGGGAGAACCTCCAACCAAAATTACTCTACCCGGCAAGGATCTCATTCAGATTCGACCAAGAAATCAAACGCTCTATAGACAAGCAAAAGCTAAGAGAATTCAGCACTACCAAACCAGCTCCACAACAAACGCTAAAGGAACTTCTCTAAGTGGGAAACACAAGAGAAGAAAAGGACCTACAAAAACAAACCTAAAACAAGTAAGAAAATGGTAATAGGAACATACATATCAACAATCACCTTAAATGTGAATGGATTAAATGCTCCAACCAAAAGACACAGGCTCACTGCTGAATGGATAAAAAAAAAAGACCCATATATAGGGCTTCCCTGGTGGCACAGTGGTTAAGAATCTGCCTGCAAATGCAGGGGACACGGGTTCGAGCCCTGGTCTGGGAAGATCCCAAATGCCGCGGAGCAACTAAGCCCGTGCACCACAACTACTGATCCTGCGCTCTAGAGCCTGTGAGCCACAACTACTGAAGCCCACGTGCCTAGAGCCCGTGCTCCATAACAAGAGAAGCCACCGCAATGAGAAGCATGCACACTGCAAGGAAGAGTAGCCCCCGCTCGCCGCAACTAGAGGAAGCCCACACACAGCAACAAAGACCTAATGCAGCCAAAAATAAATTAAAAGAAAAAAAGACCCATATATATGTTGTCTACAAGAGACCCATTTCAGACCTAGGGACACATACACACTGAAAGTGAGGGGATGGAAAAAGATATTCCATGCAAATGGAAATCAAAAGAAAGCTGGAGTAGCAATACTCATATCAGATAAAATAGACTTTAAAATAAAGAATGTTACAAGAGACAAGGAAGGATACTACATAATAATCAAGGGATCAATCCAAGAAGAAGATATAACAATTATAAATATATATGCACCCAACACAGGAGCACCTCAATACATAAGGCAAATGCTAACAGCTATAAAAGAGAAAAACAACAGTAACACAGTAACAGTGGGGGACTTGAACACCTCACTTACACCAATGGACAGATCATCCAGACAGAAAATTAATAAGGAAACACAAGCTTGAAATGACTCAGCAGACCAGATAGATTTAATTGATATTTATAGGACATTCCATCTGAAAACAGCAGATTACACTTTCTTCTCAAGTGCGCATGGAACATTCTCCAGGATAGATCACATCTTAGGTCACAAATCAAGCCTTGGTAAATTTAAGAAAACTGAAATCATATCAAGCATCTTTTCCAACCACAACGCTATGAGATTAGAAATAAATTACAGGGAAAAAACATAAAAAACACAAACACATGGAGGCTAAACAATACATTACTAAATAACCAGAAGATCACTGAATAAATCAAAGAGTAAATCAAAAAATACCTAGAGACAAATGACAATAAAAACACAACGATCCAAAACCTATGGGAGGCAGCAAAAGCAGTTTTAAGAGGGAAGTTTATAGCAATTCAATCTCACCTCAAGAAACAAGAAAAACCTCAAATAAACAATCTAACCTTACACCTAAAGGAACTAGAGAAAGAAAAACAAACAAAACCCAAAGTTAGTAGAAGGAAAGAAATCATAAAGATGAGACCAGAAATAAATGAAAAAGAATTGAAGGAAACGATACCAAAGATCAATAAAGCTAAAAGCTGGTTCTTTGAGAAGAAAAACAAAATTGATAAACTTTAGCCAGACCCAAGAAAAAGAGGGAGAGGACTCAAATGAATAAAATTAGAAATGAAAAAGGAGTGACAACGGACACCTCAGAAATACAAAGCATCATAAGAGACTACTACAAGCAATTCTATGCCAATAAAATGGACAACCTGGAAGAAATGGACAAATTCTTAGAAAGGTATAACCTTCCAAGACTGAACCAGGAAGAAATAGAAAATATAAGCAGAGCAATCACAAGTAATGAAATTGAAACTGTGATTAAAAATCTTCCAACAAACAAAAGTCCAGGACCAGATGGCTTCACAGGTGAATCCTATCAAACATTTAGAGAAGAGCTAACACCTATCCTTCTCAAACTCTTCCAAAACATTGCAGAGGAAGGAACACTCCCAAACTCATTCTATGAGGCCACCATCACCCTGATACCAAAACCAAACAGAGATACTACCAAAAAAAAATTACAGACCAATATCACTGATGAATATATATGCAAAAATCCTCAACAAAATTCTAGCAAACAGAATCCAACAATGCATTAAAAGGCTCATACACCATGATAAAGTGGGATTTATCCCAGGGATGCAAGGATTCTTCAATATATGCAAATCAATCAATGTGATATACCATATTAACAAACTGAAGAATAAAAACCATATGATCATCTCAATAGATGCAGAAAAAGCTCTGGACAAAATTCAACACCCATTTATGATAAAAACTCCCCGGAAAGTGGGCATAGAGGGAACCTACCTCAACAAAATAAAGGCCATATACAACAAACACAGAGCAAACATCATTCTCACTGGTGAAAAACTGAAAGCATTGCCTGTAAGATCAGGAACAAGACAAGGATGTCCACTCTCACCACTATTATTCAACATAGTTTTGGAAGTCCTAGCCATGACAATCAGAGAAGAAAAAGAAATAAAAGGAATACAAATTGGAAAAAAGAAGTAAAACTGTCACTGTTTGCAGATGACATGATACTATACATAGAGAATCCTAAAGATGCCACCAGAAAACTACTAGAGCTAATCAATGCATTTGGTAAAGTTGCAGGATACAAAATTAATGCACAGAAATCTCTTGCATTCCTATACACTAACAACGAAAGATCAGAAAGAGAAACTAAGGAAACACCCCCATTTACCATTGCAACAAAAAGAATAAAATACCTAGGAATAAACCTACCTAAGGAGGTAAAAGACCTGTACTCAGAAAACTATACGACACTGATGAAAGAAATCAAAGATGACACAAACAGATGGAGAGATATACCATGTTCTTGGATTGGAAGAATCAATATTGTGAAAATGACTATACTACACAAAGCAATCTACAGATTCAATGCAATCCCTATCAAATTACCAATGGCATTTTTTACAGAACTAGAACAAATTTTCTTAAAATCTGTATGGAGACACAAAAGACCCCGAATAGCCAAAGCAATCTTGAGAAAGAAAAACGGAGCTGGAGGAATCAGGCTCTCTGACTTCACACTATACTACAAAGCTACAGTAACCAAGACAATATGGTACTGGCACAAAAACAGAAACATAGATCTATGGAACTGGATAGAAAACCCAAAGATACACCCACACACCTATGGTGAACTAATCTATGATGAAGGAGGCAAGGATAAACAATGGAGAAAAGACAGTCTCTTCAATAAGTGGTGCTGGGAAAACTGGACAGCTACATGTAAAAGAATGAAATTAGAACACTCCCTAACACCATACACAAAAATAAACTCAAAATGGATTAAAGACATAAATATAAGACCAGACACTATAAAACTCTTAGAGGAAAACGTAGGAAGAACACTCTTTGACATAAATCACAGCAAGATCTTTTTTGACCCACCTCCTAGAGTAATGGAAATAAAAACAAAAATAAACAAATGGGACCTAATGAAACTTAAAAGTTTTTGCACAGCAAAGGAAACTATAAACAAGACGAAAAGACAACCCTCAGAATTGGAGAACATATTTGCAAATGAATCAATGGACAAAGGATTGATCTCCAAAATGTATAAACAGCTCATGCAGCTCAATATTAAAAAACAAAGAACCCAATCAAAAAATGGGCAGAAGATCTAAATAGACATCTCTCCAAAGAAGACATACAGATGGCCAAGAGGCACATGGAAAGCTGCTCAACATCACTAATTATTAAAGAAATGCAAATCAAAACTACAATGAGGTATCATCTCACACCGGTTAGTATGGGCATCATCAGAAAATCTACAAACAACAAATGCTGGAGAGGGTGTAGAGAAAAGGGAACCCTCTTGCACTGTTGATGGGAATGTAAATTGATGCAGCCACTATGGATAACAGTATGGAGGTTCCTTAAAAAACTAAGAATAGAATTACCATGTAATGCAGCAATCCAACTACTGGGCATATACCCAGAGAAAACCATAACTTAAAAAGACACATGCACCCCAATGTTCATTGCAGCACTATTTACAACAGACAGGTCGTGGAAGCAACCTAATTGCCCATCGACAGACGAATGAATAAAGAAGATGTGGCACATACATACAATGGAGTATTACTCAGCCATAAAAAGGAACAAAATTGGGTCATTTGTAGAGACGTGGATGGACCTAGAGACTGTCATACAGAGTGAAGTAAGTCAGAAAGAGTAAAACAAATATCGTATATTAACGCATATATGTGGAATCTAGAAAAAGGGTATAGATGAAGCGGTGTGCAAGGCAGAAATAGAGACACAGATGTAGAGAACAAACATACGGACACCAAGGGGGGAAAGTTGGGGGGTGGGGGTGTTCGTGGTGGGATGAATTGGGAGATTGGGATTGACATATATACACTAACATGTATAAAATAGATAACTAGTAAGAAACTTCTCTATAAGAAAAATAAATACAATTCAAGAAAGAAAGAAAGAAAGAAAGAAAGAGACATACTTAGGTGTAAATCTAATAAAACATGTGCAGGACTTGCATTCTGAAAACTACAAGTCATTGATGAAGGAAAACACAAAAGACCTAAATAAATGGAGGGAGATTCCACGTTCATGGACTGGAAGACTAAACACCGTTAAGATTTCAATTCTCCCCAAATGCAGTTAATGTAATTCCCATAAAAGTCCGAGCAAGATTTTTTATGGATATAGACAAAATTATTCTCAACTTTTAATGTAAAGGCAAAGGAACTAGAATAGTTAAAACAAATTTTTCAAAGAAGAATAAATTGGGAAGAAACAGTCTATCCTATTTTAAGACTTGTTATATAGCTATAGTAATCCAGACGGTGTGGTATTAGAGAGATAGACACATAGATCAATGGAACAGAATAGAGAAGCCAGAAATAGACCCATACAAATATGACCAACTGATATTTATTTGTATGCTTCAAAATTCACAGTTTACATTAAGGTTCAGTCTTTGAGTTGTATAGGTCTGTGAGTTTGACAAATGCATCATGTCATGCATGTATCATTACAGTATCATAAAGAGTAGTTTCGCTGCCCTAAATATACCCTGTGCTCCAGTAATTCACCCTTTCCTCCCCAGCCAACACCACTCCCCAAGCCCCTGACAAGCACTGATTTTTTTTTTTTACTGTCTCTATAGATTTGCCTTTCCAGAATGTCATGTATTTGGAATCATACAGTCTATAGCCTTTTCAGACTGGCCCTTTCACTTAACAATAAGCATTTAAGGTTCCTCCATGTCTTTTCATGGCTTGATAGCTCATTTCATTTTTATACTGAATAAGAGTCCACTGTATGGATATACCAAAGTTTATTTATTCACTCACCTTCTGAAGGACATCTTGGTTGCTTCCAAAATTTGGCAATTATGAAAAAAACTGCTATAAGCATTCCTGTACTAGCTTTTATGTGGACATAAGTTTTCAACTCATTTGAATAAATACCTAGGAAAACAATAGCTGGATTGTATGATAGAGCTATGTTTTGCTTTGTAAAAAAATTTTCCAAAGTTGTTGGAAGTGCATTCCCACCAGCAATGAATGAGAGTTCCTGCTGCTCCACATCCTCATCAGCATTTGTTGCTGTCAGTATTTTGGATGTTAGCCATTCTAATAGGTGTGCTGTAGTATCTCATTGTTGCTTTAATTTGCAGTTGCCTATGGCATATGATGTTGAGCATATTTTCACATGCTTATTTGCCATCTGTATATCTTCTTTGATGAGGTATCTGTTCAGATCTTTTGCCCATTTTTTAATTGGGTTGTCTGTTTTCTTACTGTTCACTTTTAAGAGTTCTTTGTATTTTTTGGATAATAGTCCTTTATCAGATATATCTTTTGCGAATATCTTCTCCAAGTCTGTGGCTTATCTAGTCATTCTCTTAACAGTGTCTTTCACAAAACAGAAGATTTTAATTTAAGGAAATCCATCTTATCAATTTTTTTCTTTCATAGATCATGCTTTTGGTGTTATAACTAAAATCTCATTGCCAAACCCAAGGTCACCTACATTTTCTGTTATGTAACTTCTAGGAGTTTTATAGTTTTGCATTTTACGTTTAGGTCTATAATCCACTTGGGTTTAGTTTTTGTGAAAGGTGTAAGGTCACTGTCTATATCCATTTCTTTCATGTGAATGTCCAGGTTTTCCAGCACCAACTGTTGAAAAGACTATCCTTTTTCTATTGAATTGCTTTTGCTCCTTTGTCAAAGATCAGCTGAGTATATTTCTGAGTCTATTTTTGAGCTCTCTCTTCTGTTTCACTGATCTGTTTGTCTATTCTTTTGCCAATATCAAACTTTTTAAAAAAATTTTTGTTTAAAGTGATTTTTGATGTGGATCATTTTTTTAGTCTTTTATTGAATTTGTTACAATATTGCTTCTGTTTTCTTTTTTTCTTTAATGTCTTGGTTTTTTGGCCACAAGGCATGTGGGACCTTAGCTCCCCAACCAGGGATCGAATCTGCACCCCCTGCATTGGAAGGCAAAGTCTTAACCTTTGGACGACCAGGGAAGTCCCCTAAACTGTCTGGATTACTGTAGCTTTATAGTATGTCTTAAAGTCAGGTAGTGTCAGTCCTCTAACTAAAGATTTCTGGATCTTTTGCTTTTCCATATAAACTTTAGAATCAGTTGGTCAACATCCACAAAGCAACTTGCTGGGATTTGGACTGGGATTGTACTGAATCTAGACAAAGTTGGAAAGAATTAACATCTTAACTATACTGAGTCTTCTTATCCATGAACATGAAATCTCTCTTCATTTATTTAGTTCTTCTTTGATTTCCTTCTTTAGAATTTTGTAATTTTCCTCATATAGATCTTGTATATATTTTCTAAGATTTATGCCTGTCTTTCTTTCTTTTTTCCTTCTTTCCTCTCCTTCTTTCTTTCTTTCTTTCTCTTTCTTTCCTTCTGCTTTGTTTCTCTCTTTCTTTCCTAATGTAAATAGTGTTGTATTTTTTATTTCAATCCAATTGCTCATTGCTGGTCTAGAGGAAAGAAACTGACTTTTGTATATTAACCTTGTTTTCTTCAATATCGCTCTAATCCTAACTTATTTTTCACAAAGGTGCAAAAGCAATTCAATGGAGGAAAGAAAGTCTTTTTAACAAATGATATGTTTGGATATCCACAGGCAAAAAATAATAATAATAAACTTCGGCTTAAACCTCACACCTTATATAAAAATTAACTCAAAATGGATCGTGGACTTAAATGCAGAATGTAAAACTATAAAACTTCTAGAAAAAAATAAAATCTTCAGGATTGAGAGCTAGGCAAAGAGTTTTTAGGGCAATCCATAAAAGGAAAAATTGTAAATTGGACTTAATCAAAATTATAACCTTTGCTCTATGAAAGAACCTGTTAATAGGATAAAAAGACAAGCTACAGATTAGGAGAAAATATTGCAAATCACATAGCCAACAAAGGACTAGTATTTAGAATCTATTTTTTAAAAACTCTAAAAACTCAACCGTTAAAAAAAAATCCAATTATCAACTGGGAAAAATACATGAACAGATATTTCAGCAAAAATATCTGAATATTTTCCATACACAGATGGAAAATAAGCACACTAAAAGATGTTCAACATCACATGCCATAAGGGAAATGCAAATTAAAACTGCAATGAGATATCATTATATACCTATCAGACTGGGTAAAACAAAAAATAGCAATACCACCAAATGCTGGTGAGGCTGTGGAGAAAATGGATCACCTGTTAAGTTGTTGGTGGGACTGTAAAATGGTACAGTTTGGCAGTTTCTCTAAACACTAAACATGCAACCACCATGTCCAGCATGATCTAGCAATTGCACTCCTAGGCATTTATCCTAGGGAAATAAAAACTTAGGTTCACACAAAAACCTGTCTATGAATGTTCAGAGAAGCTTTATTCATAATAGCTAGGAATTAGAAATAATTCAGATGTCCTTCAATGGACGAATAGTTAAACTTTAGTATATTTATCCATACTATGTAGCATCCATGCCATGTTTAGTATGTATATCCATACTGTCAAACACAACAATAATTTTAGTAATAATTAATAAATGCAACAACTTGGGTGAATTTTCAGAGAATTATGCTGAGTTACATATTATGTTATTCCTTTTATATAATATTCCTGAAATAATGAAATTATAGGAACGGAGAATAGATCAGTGGTTGCCAGGGATTAAGAATGTTGCTTGGAAAGGGATATGGGAAGGAAGTGAGCGTGGCTATAAAAGGACAACATGCGGGATCCTTGTGGTGGTAGAAATGTTTTGAATTTTGACTGTCTCAATGTCAATATCCTGGTTTTGATATTGTACTATAGTTTTGCAAGGTTTACTACTGGGGGAAATTAGGTAAAGGACACAGGGGATTTCTTTGTATTATTGTTTACAAGTGTATGCCAATTTACAATCATCTCAAAGTAAAAAGTTTCATTAAAAACTTATATAACACAAAGTGAGTAATATATAATATTTCTGACTTTGGTGAGCTGATGAGTTCACAGGCCAGTAGGTAAGACAAGTATTCAAGTAAAAAATCACAACGCATTATGATAATAATAATAGCTCTATCCATTTACTATGCACCGGACACTGTCATAAACTCTTTATATATATTAACTCATTTTGTCTTCATATCAATCCTATGAGGCATTATGATTTATGATTATTATTATTTTATGGATGAACAAACTAAAGTACAGAGATATTTGGTGAGTTATACAAGGTCACACAACTTGCAGCTAACTAGTGCTATAGAAGTTATATACAATGTATGGAGATAACACAGAGATTAGAATGACCCACTATATCCAAAGAGACAAAGGATGATGCAGAAAGGTTCACAGAACTGAATTTTGATGGATATTAAGAAGTTTATCTGGAAATTCTAACCGAAGGAATCAACATATGCAAGTTTCAGTGATGTGAGATAAGAAGATGCCACTGAGGAGAAGTCATTTCGTTTCTAAGGATCTCAGTTTTCTCCCTCATAAAATAAGTAGTTTGGACTGTGTTATATTTAAAGTCTCTTCTAGCTCGTACAGGCTATGATTCTATGCTGCTAGTGTACAAAGTTAAATTACTGGGGCCATTTAGGTACAGTCCTCGTCTCTATGCAATACTAGAAAAACTTATGTGAAATGTGTCACTGTGCCCAAGAAACAAGGATATAGCTATTATCAATTATAAATGAAATACCACTGTGGCACAAGTTTAAAAGGCTTTGGAGTTAGCTGGGGAAACCAAACCACCATTTACAATATTGTTTCTATGGGCAAATAACTTTCAAACTAAATATGGCATATAAAGCAATTGTTTAAAAATTGTGCATTCTCTGTTCAAATGTATTCTAAAATGTCTCTTCAGAAGAAAGAAAGGGATGGGTCCTTTAAAAAAATTAGAATCAGGCTTGGAAGGAGCTATAGGTCTTAGAGAAAAGTTAATGAATAATCTTTTGTGTCTGATGCCAATAAGCTTTTGTAACAGTTCCAGCCTTCAAAGGACAGGAAGCCGCAGAAAAGAATTCAAGAAAGAATTTCCACAGGAAGGGTGGGAGGGAGGCGCAAGAGGGAGGGGATATGGGGATATATGTACATGTATAGCTGATTCACTTTGTTATACAGCAGAAACTAACACAACAATGTAAAGCAATTATACTCCAATAAAGATGTTAAAAAAAAAAATCAAAGTGACATAAAGCAAACATGGAAAAAAAAAGAAAGAAAGAATTTCCACCCAGACTGGAAAAAGTGGCAGAAGGTAATCTCAGGAAAACAGTGCATATGTAAACAAAATCATTTCCTTTCTTTTTGGTTTAAAATGGAAAGAGCAGGATGCTGAAAGATGAGGGGAAGCAAGCAAAACCTGAGCTAGGGTAGCAGGAAAGAAATAGCCTCTAGTGGGAAACACTAGTAGAAGATCAACTAAGAGCAGCACTTTTTCTTAGCTTTTCATCCCTACAAGTGAGAAGAAAAGTAAGAATTCTTGTTAAACCAGAGTAAAGCCAAGGTTAAGTCACAGGAGTGGAAGTTTTCTGATGATGAAGTACACAAGTATGCTGAGATGTTTTATTCAACTGTGCCCTGAATTGTATGTTTTAAACTGAAGCCCCTGGTTTACACTGACTATTCCACAATAATTATTTACATTTACAATTTAGGACACTTTTCTAAACTTGAAATCCTTATATTCAACTGCCTACCTGATGTTGCCACTTAGATACCTCACAGGCACATCATACTTCACAAATCTGTACTACTGTGCCTTCTCCTAACCCTAATTCCTGGCACAGCTTCCCTCCAAATCTGCTCCTCCTCCATTCTTCTCCACCTCAAGAAATGGCACCACCTGCAGCCACTATGGAAAACAGTATGGAGGTTCCTTAAAAAACTAAAAACACAGTTACCATATGATCCAGCAATCCCACTCCTGGGCATATATCCAGAAAAGAAGAAAACTCTAATTCAAAAAAATACATGCACCCCAATGTTCATAGCAGCACTATTTACAATAGCTAAAACACGAAAGCAATCTAAATATCCATCAACATTTAGATATGGTATATACACACACACACACACACACACACAATGGGATATTACTCAACTGTAAAAAAGAATGAAATAACGCCATCTGCAGCAACATGGATGGACCTTGAGATGATCATACTAAGTGAAGTAAGTCAGACAGAGAAAGACAAATATCACATAATATCATTTACATGTGGAATCTTAAAAAATGATACAAATGAACTTATCTACAAAACAGAAATAGGACTCACAGACATAGAAAACAAACTTATGGTTACCAAAGGGGAAAGGGGGAGATAAATTAGGAGTTTGGGATTAACAGATACACACTACTATATATAAAATAGATAATCAACAAGGACCTGCTGCATAGCACAGGGAACTATATTCAATATCTTGTTATAACCTATGATGGAGAAGAATCTGAAAAAGAATATATATATATATATATATATATATATATATATATATATATATATATATATAACACTGAATCACTTTGCTGTATACCTGAAACTAACACAACATTGTAAATCAACTATACTTCAATAAAAGTAATAGTAATAACATAAAAATACTGATATATAAAAATAAAGAAGAAGGTATTATATAAGGGTCTACAGAGCCATGCCTTACATGAATAATATAGAGGAAAGTTCAGTTGGAGTATTTCTTTAAATGCTGTATTAGGATCTTACATCTAAAGTAAAGTTCAAACACTCTATAGGAGAAATTCCTAAGTAAATGTTAGTACTTTCTAAGATCCACTTTTTTTTTTTAAGATCCACTTTTAATAAGTTTGAAACTAGCCATGTTTTTAAAGGGAGAACACTTTAAGCAATAAAAGTATTAGCAAAAGGCAAACAGATAATCTAGGTAATATAAATTGTGGCATTGAGGTGGGCAAACCTTCATTATGATATTAGTGCTCTTCTGAGTTTCTCCCTTGACAGTAAGATACTAACAAATGAAATAATCTAGCAAATAGGTTTTATGTGAAACTCCTAGGCAGATAATAGATGAATAAGAGAAACCTTTTTACCAATACCTTCAGCTAAAATAGTACATAGAGAGGGGATGAAAAGAAAAGACAAATCAAAATTCCATTTATTAGCAATATATAAAAACACAGCTATCATATTATTCATAACTGCCTGAATCCACCCTGTTCTTATTTCAGAACAATATGGCATTGGTATTTTCTAACTTTAAAAATTAAGGATATATAATGAATATCACTGATGTCTTCCTTTACTAACCTGAAATTCCGATACCCTCCTCCTATAATAAGAAACAACCTAGGCAATGAATATTAAAGCAGCAAATACTGAAAACAACTGGAAATTTTTTAAACTAGTTTCAGTCACAGTTTCATATTCTTACTTATAAAATTTCTGAACACAGTTGCTAACCAGAAAAAATTGCTATCTTTTTGATTTTCATCTGATCTGTTTTCCTGCCCAACCTCTTTTGGAGGTATGAAATAAGCAAAGCGTAAACAACAGAAGGGAGGTGAAAGGAAATCAGAAACAAATTACCTGGTTAATCCATACACTGAATGATTACTCCATGCATGCATAATTAAGAACTAATTGTGATATATATTATCTTTATACTAAAAAAGTCTCATTACTCTAATTTTTTTCTTCTTTTTTAAAATTTATTTTATTGAAGTATAGTTGATTTACAATATTGTGTTAATTTCTGCTGTACAGCAAAGTGATTCAGTTACATCTACACGCACTATATTTGCTTAAAATTAAAACGTTTGCCTCACAAACTTTATAGCTTGCTATTCACATTCTCAGGTGATTGGCTAAGACTAAGTCATGCCCTTCATCCTAGCTGCCAGGGGAATGAAAGAAGAGGAAGAATCCAGCTCTTTTCGCTTCTGAAGTGGATTCTGAATTATTCTCTCCAACTAAAACTTTACATATTTGGATTTCCCTCTAAAGTGGAAAGCTGGACAGCTAAAATAATTCTGAAAAATGTCCATCATAAGGAAGTATGTGTTTGGGGGTTGGGGGAGTAGATGTGTTCAAAGAACAGTGAGAGGATCTATTTCACTGGATACTTGCTGGGGAGCAAAAAGGTCGAAAAAGGTGACGTGTAATTGTAAGGTGCTTCTTGAAAAGACTAGTATTTGAGAAACTGTTATGATTTAGATAGAGAAGAAAGGTGAGGGGATTTCTAGCAGGAGACTATGAGAGAATAAGGTAGGGATGAGGATAGTGCATTTTCAGCAAAAAAGGGAAATCAACCTTTGGTAATAACTATAATAATTCCTTTCTGCTCTTAACTCCAACATATAACATAAATCTGACTTCTTCTCTTTGGTCAAATTATTCCGATCCCAGTCCAAGCCACGTATATCAGAAAATAGTCCCAGTTTAATAAGCCCTTTACAGCCTACACAGCCTTTTATGATCATAGAATACTAGTGTATTTCTGGTTTACCCTTACTCCTAGGGTGTAGCTCTTCAGGTCAAAAGCCAGGGGTGTTTACCAGGGCCTCGCCTCCTTGGCATTCCTTCAATTTTTGTTCTTTCAGTATCATGAGACCACTGAAAGCTCTATTCAGCTTCTCAGTCTCTTTGCCATTGACTTTAGAAAAGAGCAATCACCTTGAGTGGCCCCAAACATTGGGCTCACCTCCCTTGGCTTCTCTCTTCTACCAGATCTTCTACCTCATAAATGCTCACTGCCTTGGTTTTTTCTTTTTAATTTATTCTTTTTTTTTTAATTTGCATTTGTCTGGTGACCTTTGAGATGAAACATTTTTAAAAATTTATTTATATTATTTATTTACTTTTGGCTGCATTGGGTCTTTGTTGCTGCACTCAGGCTTTTTCTAGCTGCGGCAAACAGGGGCTACTCTTAATTGCGGTGCATGGGCTTCTCATTGCCGTGGCTTCTCTTGTTGTGGAGCATGGGCTCTAGGCGCACAGGCTTCAGTAGTTGTGGCGCACGGGCTCAGTAGTTGTAGCTCGTGGGCTCTAGAGCGCAGGCTCAGTAGTTATGGCACATGGGTTTTGCTGCTCCATGGCATGTGGGATCTTCCCGGACCAGGGCTAGAACCCATGTCCCCTGCAGTGGCAGGCGGATTCTTAACCACTGCGCCACCAGGGAAGCCCTGCCTTGGTATTTTCTGATGCTTTCAAAGATTTCTAAAGAAAAAATATTTTGTCCTGTGTGAAGTTTTCATTTTAGTAGGAAAAGAATGGCAATAAAAATAATGAATAAGTAAACTGCAGTATGTTAGAAGATCGTAGGTGCTACACAAAGGAAAAAAAAGGATAAAGAATATTAGGGTTGGGGATAAAAAATAATTGGAAGGTAAGTTATCATTTTAAATACAGTAGACAGGACTTCCCTGGTGACACAGTGGTTAAGAATCCACCTGTAAATGCAGGGGACACGGGTTCAAGCCCTGGTCCAGGAAGATCCCACGTGCTGTGGAGCAACTAAGCCCATGCACCGCAACTACTGAGCCTGTGCTCTAGAGCCCGAGAGCCACAACTACTGAGCCCGCATGCCACGACTACTGAAGCCCACGCACCTAGAGCCCGGGCTCCACAACAAAGAGAAGCCACCGCAATGAGAAGCCCGTGCACCACAACAAAGTGTAGCCCTCGCTCTCCGCAACTAGAGAAAAGACCACGTGCAGCAATGAAGACCCAATGCAGCCAAAAATAAATAAATAAATAAATAAATTTTAAAAATAAATATGGTAGACAGGGTAAGCCTACCTATCTCATTTAGAGGATAACAATTAAGCAAAGACTTGAAGGAAGTGAGGAAGTCAGCTGTGTGGATATCTGAGACAAAAAATTTACAAGCAGAGGGAAGAGACAATATAAAGACCCAAAGACAGGAATATGCATAACATGTTCAAAGAATAGTAAGGAGGTCATTGTGGTTGGTGCAGAATGAGCTGGTGGGGCAGTAGTAAGAGAGAAGTCACACAGGTAATGAGGTGGAGGAGATGACAGATTAGGTAGGGCCTTGTAAACCACTGAATGGAACTTGGCACACAAAATACTCTGAATGAAATAAGGGGCCTTTGCAGAGACTTAAGAAGAAGAGTGACATGACATTCTGGATTCTGTGTTGCGAATAGACTACAGAAAGGCAGGGGTAGAGACAGTTACATAGCTATAATAATAATTCAGGTGAGAGATCATGCTGGCTTGAATTAGGGTGCTAATAGTGGAAACAATGAGAAGCAGTTACTCCAATGTTACAGTTTACTTTCTTCCCGATCTCATTTTTAGGAAATTACCTGAACATAAACCCCCACAAATATGAAACATGTATAAGGTTATTGATTCAGCATTATTTCTAATATCAAAGGAATGGAGACATCCCTTGGGTCCAGCAAAAGATGTAGAACATTTTTTTCCAAATTCCTCCCATGTGTCTTTGCAATGTGACTGTGCCACTCCTCCCATCAAGAGGATGAGTCTGTTCTTTTCCCATTTAGATCTAGGAAGGTCTCGTGACTTGCTTTAACCAACCAAAGGCAGCATAAAAGACACTGGGCCAGTTTTAGGGTTGGCCTTAAGAGATATTATAGCTTCCACTTTTGCTCTCTTGGAAAGCTGCCCTGACGATCATGTAAGGAAGTCAGGAGAGCCTATTGGAGGATGACAGGCCATATGGAAGAGAATCACAACACCCAATACTTAGCTAGCACTAACTTTCAGACACATGAGTGAAGCCATCTTAGACCATCTGCCCCAGCAGATCCTATGAAGTGAATTCAGGTGCATGAATGATCCCAGGTAAAAACAGCAGTGGAACCACCCAGCCAAGCCAGGAAACATAGGAATAATCTGTGTTGTTTTAAGTCATTAACTTTTGAAGTAGTTTATGATTCAGCAAAAGGTAACAAACAATAGGAGACTAGTAGGATAAACTAGTATAATATAGTCACAGAATGGAGTACAATGTAACCATAAAAAAGAATGAGGACTATCATTCTTTACTGACATGGAGTGATTTGCAGCTTTTATATTATATAAGTAAGTGAAAAACATCAAGGAACATACAGTGTTTACAACACCATAGTATTTACATGTACCCTATATATAAGAAATAAAGGGAGCTTTGCAAAAACACTAGAAGAATAAAACCTGAAATTAATAAAGATGGTTACCTAGCAGTACGTTAGTGTTGGGCTAGGAAGTATGGCAGAGGGGAAAGAGATGTGAATTAGATATCTGAGTATACAACTTTATAAAATTTTCACTTTGAACCATATAAATGTTCTACATATGCAAAAATTAAATTAAATTTGATAAAAAGCAAACATGAAACCTTTAAACAAAAGGATCTATCTATACATCTGATATGTAACATAAGTAAATTTTATTTTATTTTTTTAAATAAATAAATTTATTTATTTATTTATTTTTGGCTGTGTTGGTCTTTGTTGCTGCACGTGGGCTTTCTCTAATTGCGGTGAGTGGGGGCTACTCTGTTGTGGTGCACAGGCTTCTCATTGTGGTGGCTTCTCTTGTTGCGGAGCATGGGCTCTAGGCACGCAGGCTCAGTGGTGGTGGCACGCGGGCTCAGTAGTTGTGGCTCACAGGCTCTAGAGCACAGGCTCAGTAGTTGTGGCACACGGGCTTAGTTGCTCTGTGGCATGTGGGATCTTCCCGGACCAGGGCTCAAACCCATGTCCCCTGCATTGGCAGGCAGATTCTTAACCACTGCGCCACCAGGGAAGTCCCATAAGTAACTTTTAAACATGAATTCCTTCTATTTATCCTTAGTAGGATATAAATTAAAGAAAGAAATAACTGTATGGAAATCTTCACACAGTAATTTTATTGTTGGCAGTAATATTGGTACAAAAATTTTAAAACCTCTTTATGTATACTGGAGATAAAGTAAGCAAGTAAGCATATTAATGTTATTGAGAACCAAGCTTTTCTGTGAAACAGAAAAAGATAAAATGTAAAATTAGAGAAATTTTAAAAACCTGTAATATTAAATATGATTTAGAAACATCAATGTGAATTCATTATTTTAAAACATATTTCCCAGCTTACTGAAAAGGCCTAGAAAAAATGATGTCACAGAGGCAACAAGCATATAAAGCACGTAGATCTTCATTTCTAAAAACCATTTCTCACCAAAAGTAACCAGAGTTCCGTGGTGAATTCCAGGTCTAGGCAGGGAAGGTGCCAATTTTTTTCTGGGTCATTTTTTATTGCCTGAAATCAAGGAGGCACTCAAAGACAATTGTTAAAAGAAGACAAGAGCCAGCAGGAAAGGACTTCCACTAGCCAAATAAAGGACAATTTGAATATCAAAAAGAAAAATGACTATGACTGTAAAATATTTTTAAAAACCTATGTGTTGGAGCCTAAGAGGCGGAGCCAATATGGCAGTGTGGGAAGATGCAGAGTTAGCGTCTCCACACAACTAGGGCGCCCGCTGGCTGCTGGTGGGGGACTCTGACGCCCCAGGAGACGGGAGGAACTCCAAAGTGAACCAGTAGGATGTAGGGGGACAGAGCGGGGAGGAGAAGTGGAGGCCAGACAGGATCGGCACCTCTGAGGCCAGGGAGATAAGGAGAGGCAGGCGGGAGGGACTCTCCAGGAACAGCGGGAAAGGAGCGGAGGGTGACTGCCCTGCCCACTCGGGCTCAGGGAGCCTGCTGAACTCCCAGGCTGATCCCCTGCCCTCCAAAGCCCCTCCAGACTGCGTGGGTCCTGGGGGGCATAGGAGGGAGGCCAGGGAGATCATGAGAGGCAGGCAGGAGGGGCCATCCAGGAGGAGTGGGAGAGGAGCAGAGGACGACTGCCCTGCCCACTTGAGCCCAGGAAGCCTGCTGGGCGCCCAGGTGAGGTCCCCTGCCCTCTGAGACCAGGGGTGGGGGGCACACCAGGGCCCCTTCTGTTCCTTGAGCCTAAGCCCCACCCCCCACAGCCCCAAGGGCCTTTTCCAGACCTGTGGGTCCTGAGCATTGGCCCCACCCACTGCCCAAACCTTTCCCTTATTTAGGCCCCACCCTCCACAGTCAAGGCCTCCCCCCCTCTTTTTTTTCTTTTCCCTGCTCCTCTTTTTTACTATTGTGGTACTGATGTACCTTCCAGTTGTTGATTCATCTATATTTTTATTTTTATATTCTTCCTAACTTACCTATTAGTTTCCTAATCGAATTTTATTTTTTACTTTGTTATTTTTTTTAATTTATTTATTTATTTTTGCCACCCCAGGCGGCTTGTGGGATCTTGGTTCACGAGACCGGGATCGGGCTCAAGCTCCTGTGGTGGGAGCTCTGAGTCTGAACAACTGGACTAACAGAGAACCTCAGACCCCAGGGAATATTCATCGGAGTGAGGTCTCATGGAGTTCTTCATCTCAGCACCAAGACCCAGCTCTACCCAATAGCCTACAAACCCAAGTGTTGGAAACCTCAGGCCAAACAACCAGTAAGACAGGAACACAATCCCACTCATAAAAAAAAAAAAAAAAAAAAAAGAGACAGCAAAAAAATGTCACAGATGAAGGAGCAAGGTAAAAAACCTAACAAGACCAAATAAATGAAGAGGAAATAGGCAATCTACCTGAAAAAGAATTCAGAGTAATGATAGTAAAGATGATCCAGAATCTCAGAAATAGAATGGAGGTACAGATTGAGAAAATACAAGAAATGTTTAACAAAGATCTAGAAGAACTAAAGAACAAACAAACAGAGATGAACACCACAATAACTGAAATGAAAAATACACTAGAAGGAATCAATAACAGAATAATTGAGGCAGAAAAACGAATAAGTGAGCTGGAAGACAAAATGGTCGAAATAACTGCTGAGGAGCAGAATAAAGAAAAAAGAAAAAAGAATTGAAGACAATCTCAGAGACCTTTGGGACAACACTAAACACACCAACATTCGAATTATAGGGGTCCCAGAAGAAGAAGAGAAAAAGAAAGGCTCTGAGAAAATATTTGAAGAGATTATAGTTGAAAACTTCCCTAACATGGGAAAGTAAAGAGTCACCCAAGTCCAGGATAAACCCTATGAAAAATGCACCAAGACACATATTAATCAAATTAACAAAAATTAAATTCAAAGAAAAAATATTAAAAGCAGCAAGGGAAAAACAAAAAAATAACATACAAAGGAATCCCGATAAGGTTATCAGCTGATTTTTCAGTGGAAACTCTGCAGCCCAGAAGGGAGTGGCAGGATATACTTAAGGTGATGAAAGAGAAAAACCTACAACCAAGATTACACTATCCAGCAAGGATCTCATCCAGATTTGATGGAGAAATGAAAAGCTTTTCAGACAAGCAAAAGCCAAGAGAATTCAGCACCACCAAACCAGCTTTACTACAAAGACTAAAGAAACTTCTCCAAGTGGGAAACACAAGAGAAGAAAAAGACCCACAAAAACAAACCCAAAACAATTAAGAAAATGGTAATAGGAACATACATATCCATAATAACCTTGAATGTAAATGGATTAAATGTCCCAACCAAAAGACACAGACTGGCTGAATGGATACAAAAACAAGACCCATATATATGCTGTCTACAAGAGACCCACTTCAGACCTAGGGACACATACAGACTGAAAGTGAAGGGATGGAAAAAGATATTCCATGCAAATGGAAATCAAAAGAAAGCTGGAGTAGCAATATTCATATCAGATAAAACAGACTTTAAAATAAAGACTGTTACAAGAGATAAGGATGGACACTACATAATGATCAAAGGATCAATCCAAGAAGAAGATATAACAATTTTAAATGTTCATGCACCCAACATAGGAGCACCTCAATACATAAGGCAAATGCTAACAACCATGAAAGGAGAAATCAACAGTAACACAATAATGGTAGGGGACTTTAACACCCCACTTTCACCAATGTACAGATCATCCAGACAGAAAATTCATAAGGAAACACAAGCTTTAAGTGACACAATAGACCAGATAGATCTAATTGATATTTATAGAACATTCCACCCAAAAGTGGCAGAATACAATTTCTTCTCAAGTGCACATGGAACATTCTCCAGGAGAGATCACAGCTTGGGTCACAAATCAAGCCTCAAAAAATTTAAGAAACTTGAAATCGTATCAAGCATCTTTTCTGACCACAGCTATGAGACTGGAAATCAATTAGAGGATAAAAACTGTAAAAAACACAAATACATGGAGGCTGAACAGTGCGTTACTAAATAACCAAGAGATCACTGAAGAAATCAAAGAAGAAATTTTAAAATACATAGAAACAAATGACAACAAAAACACGATGACCCAAAACCTATGGGACGCAGCAAAAGCAGTTCTAAGACAGAAGTTTATAGCAATACAATCTCACCTCAAGAAACAAGAAAAATCTCAAAAAAACAATCTAACCCTACACTTAAAACAACTAGAGAAAGAAGAACAAAGAAAACCGAAAATCAGTAGAAGGAAAGAAATCGTAAAGATCAGAGCAGAAATAAATGAAATAGAAACAAAGAAAACAATAGCAAAGATCAATAAAATTAAAAGTTGGTTCTTTGAGAAGGTAAACAAAATTGATAAACCTTTAGCCAGACTCATCAAGAAACAGAGGAAGAGGACTCAAATCAATAAAATTAGAAGTGAAAAAGGAGGAGTGACAATGGACACTGCAGAAATACAAAGCATCATAAGAGACTACTACAAGCAACTAAATGCCAATAAAATTGGCAACCACGAAGAAATGGACAAATTCTTGGAAAGGTACAACTTTCCAGACTGAACCAGGAAGAATTACAAAATATAAACAGAACTATCACAAGTAATGAAATTGAAACCATAATTAAAAATTTTCCAACAAACAAAAGTCCAGGACCAGATGGCTTCACAGACGAATTCTATCAAACATTTAGAGAAGAGCTAACACCCATCCTTCTCAAACTCTTCCAAAATATTGCAGAGGGAGAAACACTCCCAAATTCATTCTACAAAGCCACCATCACCCTGATACCAAAAGCAGAAAAAGATATCACAAAAAAAGAAAATTATAGAATAATATCACTGATGAACATAGATGCAAAAATCCTCAACAAAATACTAGCAAACAGAATCCAACAGCACATTAAAAGGACCATACACCATGATCAAGTGGGATTAGTCCCAGGGATACAAGGATTCTTCAATAAACGCAAATCAATCAATGTGATACACCACATTGACAAATTAAGGAATAAAAACCATATGATCATCTCAATAGATGCAGAAAAAACTTTTGACAAAATTCAACACCAATTTATGATAAAAACTCTCCAGAAAATGGGCATAGAGGGAACCTACCTCAACATAAAAAAGGCCATATATGACAAACCCACATCAAGCATCATACTTGATGATGAAAAACTGAACGCATTTCCACTAAGATCAGGAACAAGACAAGGATGTCCACTCTCACCACCCTTATTCAACACAGTTTTGGAAGACCTAGCCACAGCAATCAGAGAAGAAAAAAAGAAATAAAAGGAATCCAAATTGGAAAAGAAGAAGTAAAACTGTCACTGTTTGCCGATGACATGATACTATACACAGAAAATCCTAAAGATGCCACCAGAAAACTACTAGAACTAATCAATGAATTTGGTAAAGTAGCAGGATACAAAATTAATGCACAGAAATCTCTTGCATTCCTATACACCAACAACGAAAAATCAGAGAAGTTAAGGAAACACTCCCATTTACCATTGCAACAAAAAGAATAAAATGCCTAGGAATAAACCTACCTAAGGGGACAAAACACCTGTATGCAGAAAACTATAAGACACTGATGAAAGAAATTAAAGATCATACAAACAGATGGAGAGATATACCATGTTCTTGGATTGGAAAAATCAACATTGTGAAAATGACTATACTATCCAAAGCAATCTACAGATTCAGTGCAATCCCTATCAAACTACCAATGGCATTCTTCACAGAATCAGAACAAAAAATTTTACAAATGTTAGGGAAACACAAAAGACCCCGAATAGCCAAAGCAATCTTGAGAAAGAAAAACCGAGTTGGAGGAATCAAGCTCCCCGACTTCAAACTATACCACAAAGCTACAGTAATCAAGACAGTATGATACCGGCACAAAAACAGAAATATAGATCAATGGTACAAGATAGAATGCCCAGAGATAAACCCACGCACATATGGGCACCTAATTTATGACAAAGGAGGCAAGAACATAGAACGGAGAAAAGACAGCCTCTTCAATAAGTGGTGCTGGGAAAACTGGACAGCTACATATAAAAGAATGAAATTAGAACACTATCTAACACCATACACAAAAATAAACTCCAAATGGCTTAAAGCCTTAAATGTAAGACGAGACCCTATAAAACTCTTACAGGAAAACATAGGAAAAACACTCTTTGACATAAACCACAGCAAGATCTTTTTTGACCCACCTCCTAGAGTAACGGAAATAAAAACAAAAATAAACAAATGGGACTTCATGAAACCATAAACAAGACAAAAAGACAACCCTCAGAATGGGAGAAAATATTTGCAAATGAAACAACAGACAAAGGATTAATCTCCAAAATATACAAACAACTCTTGGAGCTCAATATCAAAAAAACAAACAATCCAGTTAAAAAATGGGCTAAAGACCTAAATAGACATTTCACCAAGGAAGACATACAGATGGCCAAGAGGCACATGAAAAGATGCTCAACATCACTAATTATTAGAGAAATGCAAATCAAAACTACAATGAGATATCACCTCATGCCGGTCAGTATGGCCATTATCAAAAATTCTAGAAACAATAAATGCTGGAAAGGGTGTGGTGAAAAGGGAACCCTCCTGCACTGTTGGTGGGAATGTAAATTGATACAACCACTATGGAAAGCAGTATGGAGATTCCCTAAAAAACTAAAAATAGAACTACCATATGACCCAGCAATCCCACTACTGGGCATATAACCTGAGAAAACCATAATTCACAAAGAGACATGTACCCCAATGTTCACTGCAGCACTATTTACAATAGCCAGGACATGGAGCCAACCTAAATGTCCATCAACAGATGAATGGATAAAGAAGATGTGGCACATATATACAATGGAATATTACTCAGCCATAAAAAGAAATGAAATTGAGTTATTTGTAGTGAGGTGGATGGACCTAGAGTCTGTCACACAGAGTGAAGTAAGTCAGAAAGAGAAAAACAAATACTGTATGCTAACGCATATATATGGAATCTAAAAAAAAAAAAATGTACTGATGAACCTAGTTGCAGGGCAGGAATAAATAGGTAGACATAGAAAATGGACTTCAGGACATGGGATGGGAGGGTGAAGGTGGGGTGAATGAGAGTAGCATCAACATATATACACTACCGAATATAAAATAGTTGGCTTGTGGGAAGCAGCAGCATAGCACAGGGAGATCGGCTGGGTGCTTTGTGATGACCTAGAGGGGTGGGATAGGGAGAATGGGAGGGAGGCTCAAGAGGGAGGGTATACGGGGACATGTGTATGCATATGGCTGATTCGCTTAGTTGTGCAACAGAAACTATCACAGTATTGTGAAGCAATTATACTCCAATAAAGATCTATTTAAAAAAACACAAAATCTATGCATCCATAGAGATACTAAAAAAAAAAGAAAAAAGAAAAAAAGAAAAACCTCATTTGCCACCACTGGAGGTAACTATTACACCAAGTCCTTATCTGAACTTTTTAATTAAAGGGGAAAAAATTAGCAGTAACAATGTTTTAGTAGGAACTATCCAGCACTTATCAGGAAACATTCTCGTTGCAGAATGCCAGCTGATAAATGTGGAAGGAATGATGGAATTAGAAAAATAACTATTCTATAATACATAATAAAACAATTGATTAAGGCAATTGTTTATATCTGGTTAATACCCAAAACATATTAAGAACTCATACAACTCAAGAGCAAAAATTCAATCTGATTAAAAAATGGGCAAGGGCTCTTTATAGACATTTTTCCAAAGACACACAAATAGACAACAGGTACATGAAATGGTGCTCAATATCACTAATCATCAGGGAAATACAAATCAAAACCACAATGAGACCTGTTAGAATGGCTATTAACAAAGAGACAGGAAATAACAAGTGTTGGTGAGGATGCAGAGAAAAAGGAATGCTTGTACACTGCCGGTGGGAATGTAAATTGGTGCAGCCGCCATGGAAAACAGTAGAGAAGTTCCTCAAAAAGTTTAAAATAGAACTACCATACAATCCAGCTATTCCACTTCTGGGTATATATCCAAAGGAGATGAAACCACTATCTCAAAGATAGCTCCCATGTTCACTGCAGCACTACTCACAATAGCCAACACATTGATATAACTAAGTGTCCGTTAATGGATGAATGGATAAAGATGTGATACACACACACACACACACACACACACACACACACAATGGAACATTATTCAGTTATAAAAAAAAGGAAACCCTGCCATTTGCGACAACATGGATGGAGCTTGAGGGCATTATGCTAGGTAAATAACTCAGGGGAAAACAAATATTGTATGATTATATGTGTAATCTAAAAGAAACCAAATCTCAAAGATACAGAGACCAGATTGGTGGTTGCCAGAGGCAGGGGGTAAGGGGAATGGGTGAAATTGGTGAAGGTGGTCAAAGGGTATAAACTTCCAGTTATAAGATAAATAAGTCCTGGAAATGTAATGTATAGCATGGTAACTATAGTTAACAAAATTGTATTGTACATTTGAAAGTTGCTAAGAGAGTAAACCTTAAAGTTCTCATCACAAGAAAAAAAATTTGTAACTATCTGTGGTGATGGATTTTAACAAATTATTCTAGTTACTCATTTGGCAATATATACATATTTCAAATCATTATGTTATAAATCTATAACTAATACAATATTACATATCAACTATCTCAAATGAGTGTCTTATAGACAACAAAAAATTACCGTATTATTCAGCAATTACACTTCTCAAAGTGGTATCTGTATACCCATGTTCATAGCAGCATTATTCACAACAGCTAAAACATGGAAGCACCCCAAGTGTCTACCGACCAATAAATAGATAAGCAAAATGTGGTGTGTGTCCATATATATTATATTGTATTATATATGTATATATGTGTATATATATATATGCACACACACCCACACACATACATACACACACACAATGGAATATTATTCAACTTTAAAAAAGGAAAGACTGCAATGTGCTACAACATGGATGAGCCTTGAGGACATAATGCTAAGTAAAATGAGTCATAAAAAGATAAATACTGTGTATTTTCACTTATATGAGGTACTTAGAGCAGTCAAAATCATAGAGACAAAAAGTAGAACTGTGGTTGCCAGGGGCTAGAGAGGTGGGTGGAATGGGGGTCTTTGTTCAATGCATACAGAGTTTCAGTTTTACAAACGGAAAAGATTTAATGAACATGTATGGTGGTGATGGTTGCATAAAATCATGAATATATTTAATACCATTGAACTGTAGAGTTTAAAATGGTTAAGGTGGTAAATTTTGTTATGTGTATTTTACCACAATAAAAATTTTATTTAAAAAAAGGAGAAATTAAGACAGTCACAGATAAACAAAACCAAAATTCCCTGTTAGCAAATCTGCCCTATAAGACATAGTAAAGGAAGTCCTACAGACTAAAATGAAAGGACACTAGACATTAATTCAAATGATCACAAAGATAAAGAACACTGATAAAGGTAACTACTTAGGTAAATATAAAAGGCACCATAAATGGATTTTTGCTTATGTCTTGTATTGTTCAGATGGCAATACTACCCAAATTGATCTACACAGTCATCACAATCCCTGTCAAAATCCCAGCTGTCGTTTTTGGAGAAATTAACTAATTCTAAAATTCATATAGAAATTCAAAGCACCCCCAATAGCCAATACAATCTTAAGAAAAAAAAAAATTGGAGAACACACACTTCTCAATTTCAAAATTTACTATTTGGCTACAGTAATCAAGACAGTATGATATTAGCATAAAGAGATAGATAGATAGATAGATAGATAGATAGATAGATAGATAGATAGATAGATAGATATGGAATAGAGTTGAGAGCATAGAAATAAACCCTTACATTTATGGTAAATTGGTTTTCAACAAGGCTGCTAAGACCATTCAATGTAGAAAAAGAAGTCTTTTTTACAAATGGCACTGGGAAAACTGGATATCCACATGCAAAAGAATGAAGTTGAACTATGTCCTCATACCATACACAAAAAGGAACTCAAAGTAGACCATACACTTAAAAGCAAGAGCCAAAACTAAAACATTCTTTTTTAAAATTGAAGTATAGTTGATTTATAATATTGTGTTAGTTTCAGGTGTATAGCAAAGTGATTCAGTTACTTTTTTCAGATTATTTTCCATTATAGGTTATTACAAGATATTGAATATAGTTCCCTGTGCTATACAGTAAATCCTTATTGCTTACCTATTTTACGTAGAGTAGTTTTTATCTGTTAATCCCATACTTCTAATTTAACTCTCCCCCTTCCCCCTTTGGTAACCATAAGTTTTCTATGTCTTCGAGTCTGTAAAACTACAACATTCTTAAAGGAAAACATGGGAGTAAGTCTCCGTGACCCTGGGTTAGGCAATGTTTTCTTAGACATGTATGACACCAAGAAGAAAAGCAACAAAAGAAAGAATAGGTAAATGGACTTCAACAAAATTAAAACCTTCTTGCTTCAAAGCATACCATTAAGAAAATAAAAAGGCAACACACAGAATTGGAGAATTTTTTGTAAATCATATAAGGGATAAGGGACTGGTACACAGAATATATAAAGAACTCTTACAGCTCAACAATAAAAAGACAACTCAATGCTAAAACTCGGCAAAAGATTTGACTAGATGTTTCTCCAAAGAAGATATACAAATATTTAATTAGCACATGAAAAGATGTTCAAGATCATTAGCCATTGGAAAAATGCACATCAAAATCACAATAAGATACCACTTTCACCCCTACTAGGATGACTAAAATTAAAAGAGAGCCAACAGTAAGTGATGACAAGCATGTGGAGAAACTGGAACGCTGATGGAAACGTAAAATAGTGCAGTTAAGTTCCAGAAACAGGCAGTTTCTGAAAATGTTAAACATAGAGTTACCATACTGACCCAGCAATTCCACTCCTAGGTATCTACCCAAGAGAAATAAAAACATATGCTAAGGGACTTCCCTGGTGGCGCAGTGGTTAAGAATCTGCCTCCCAATTCAGGGGACATGGGTTCGAGCCCTGGTCCGGGAAGATCCCACATGCTGTGGAACAACTAAACCCGTGCCCACAACTACTGAAACCCGCACGCCTGGAGCCCGTGCTCCGCAAAAAGAAAAGCCACCGCAATGAGAAGTCTGCCCACCACAATGAAGAGTAGCCCTTGCTCGCCACAACTAGAGAAAGCCCACGCACAGCAACGAAGACCCAACACAGTCAAAAATTAATTAATTAATTTAAAAAAAAACATGTTAACACAAAAACTTTTATATGAGCATTATTCATAAAAGCCAAGAAACGGATACAAGTTAAATGTCCATCAACTGATGAGTGGATAAACAAATGTGTTAAATCCATATAATGGAACAATATTTGGCAATAAAAAGAAGTGAAGTTCTGCTACAACGTGAATGAACCTTGAAAACAGTGTACCAGCTTAAAGAAATCAGTCACAAAAAAACCACATATTGTAACATTCCATATATATGATGTGCCTAGAAAAGGCAAATCCACAGAGACACATATTAGATCAGTGCTTGCCTGAGGGGGAGTATTGGGAGTAACTGCTAATAAGCACAGAGTTTCTCTTTTGGATGATGAAAATGTTCTAAAATTAATGGTGGGACTTCTTTGGTGGAGCAGTGGTTAAGAATCCACCTGCCAATACAGGGGACATGGGTTCGAGCCCTGGTCCAGGAAGATCCCACATGCCACGGAGCAACTAAGCCTGTGTGCCACAACTACCAAGCCCGCACGCCACAACTACTGAAGCCTGCGGGCCTAGAGCCCATGCTCTGCAACAAGAGAAGCCACCGCAATGAGAAGCCCACGCACCACAACTAAGAGTAGCCCCCACTCACCACAACTAGAGAAAGCCTGCGCGCAGCAACAAAGACCGAAAACAGCCAAAAATAAATAAAAATAAAAATAAATAAGTAAATAAACAAATAAATAAAATTAATGGCAATAGTTGTGCATCTTTGTGAATATACTAAAAGCCACTAAATTATACACTTTTTATTGATAAAAAGGTAACTTTTATGACATTTGAATTATATCTCAAGAAAGCTGTTATTTTTATAAAAAGAAAAAAAGAAAGAAAGAATCTTAATAAGACCCAGAGGAACAAAGGAAAGGATGAGCATAGATTTCTTGACAGAAACAGTACACGCCAGAAGAAAATGAAGAAACATCTTTAGAGTACTGAAAGTAAAAATAAATAAATAAATAAACTTAGAATTATATACCCAACAAAAATATCTTTCAAAAATGAAAGTGAAATACTTTTTCAGACTTACAAAAGCTGAAAGAATTCATCAACAGCAGAAATTTTAAATGAAGTTCTTCAGGCAGAAGGAAAATTATATCAGATGGAAACCTGCATTTACATACAAAAAATGAAGCATACTGGAAACTGTAACAATGTAGATAAACTAAAGACTTAATTTTTTATTTCAATCTCCTGAAAATATAATTGACTGTTCAAAGACAAAACAATAACAATGTATGATAAAGTTTATAGCATATGTAAAAGTAAAATGTATGAAAACAATAGGACAAAGGCTGGTAGGGGAGAAATGGAAGTATACTGTGGTAAGGTTCTAATACTATAAGTGATGAAGTTTAGTACTACTTGAAAGTAGATTGTGTTAAATTAAAAGTATAACCATATGCTGCTGGCAAACTACAGCTCACAGACCAAATCTGCCCTGCCACCTGTTTCTGTAAATAAAGTTTTATTAGAATACAGCCACAGTCATTCATTTACATATTGTCTCTGGCTGCTTTTGTGCAACAATGGCAGTGTCAAATAGTTGTGACAGTGATAGTACAGTCTGCCTGGACCTTTACAGAAAAATATTTACTACCTGGATCTTTACAGAAAAAGTTTGCTGACTCTTGGTATACACTGTACATCCTCAAAGAAGCACAAAAAGAGTTATAGCTAATATGCCAACAAAAAAGATAAAATAAAATCATAAAACATACTCAAACCAAAAAGAAGCCTGAAATATAAGAAAAAGAGAACAAAATACAGATGGGACAAGGAGAAAACAAATAGTATTTGATACATTTAATCACAACCATATCAATAATCTTCAAAAAAGGTCTAAATATCTCAATAAAAAGGAAGAGATTATCAGGATGGATAAAAAAGCAAGCCACAGATTGGTTCAGGATGGAGGAGTAGAAGGACGTGCTCTCACTCCATCTTGCGAGAACACCAGAATCACAACTAACTGCTGAACAATCATCGACAGGAAGACACTGGAACTCACCAAAAAAACATACCCCACATCCAAAGACAAAGGAGAAGCCACAATGAGACGATAGGAGGAGCACAATTACAATAAAATCAAATCCTATAACTGCTGGGTGGGTGACTCACAAACTGGAGAACACTTATACCACAGAAGTCCACCCACTGGAGTGAAGGTTCTGAGCCCCACATCAGCCTTCCAAACCTCGGGATCCGGCAACAGGAGGAGGAATTCCTAGAGAATCAGACTTTGAAGGCTAGCAGGATTTGACTGCAAATCGACAGGACTGGGGGAAACAGAGACTCCACTCTTGGAGGGCACACACAAAGTAGTGTGTCCATTGGGACCCAAGGGAAGGAGCAGTGACTCCAGGGGAGACTGAACCAGACCTACCAGCTAGTGTTGGAGGGTCTCCTGCAGAGGTGGGGGTAGGCTCTGTCTCACCGTGAGGACAAGGACACTGGCAGCAGAAGTTCTGGGAAGTATTCCTTGGCGTGAGCCCTCCCAGAGTCTGCCATTAGCCCCACCAAAGAGCCCAGGTAGGCTCCAGTATTGGGTCACCTCAGGCCAAACAACCAACAGGGAGGAAACCCAGCCCCACCCATCAGCAGTCAAGTGGATTAAAGTTTTACTGAGCTCTGCCCACCAGAGCAACAACCAGCTCTACCCACCACCAGTCCCTCCCATCAGGAAACTTGCACAAGCCTCTTAGATAGCCTCATCCACCAGAGGGCAGACAGCACAAGCAAGAAGAACTACAATCCTGCAGCCTGTGGAACAAAAACCACATTCACAGAAAGACAGACAAGATGAAAAGGCAGAAGGCTATGTGCCAGATGAAGGAACAAGATAAAACCACAGAAAAACAAATAAATGAAGTGGAGATAGGCAACCTTCCAGAAAAAGAATTCAGAATAATGACAGTGAAGATGATGCAGGACCTTGGAAAAAGAATGGAGGCAAAGATCGAGAACATGCAAGAAACGTTTAACAAAGACCTAGAAGAATTGAACAAACAAACAGAGATGAACAATACAATAACTGAAATGAAAACTACACTAGAAGGAATCAATAGCAGAATAACTGAGGCAGAAGAACGGATAAGTGACCTGGAAAACAGAATGGTGGAATTCACTGGTGCAGAATGGAATAAAGAAAAAAGAATGAAAAGAAATGAAGACAGCCTAAGAGACCTCTGGAACAACATTAAACGCAACAACATTCGCATGATAGGGGTCCCACAAGGAGAAGACAGAGAAAAAGGACCCGAGAAACTATTTGAAGAGATTATTGTTGAAAACTTCCCTAACATGGGAAAGGAAATAGCTACTCAAGTCCAGGTAGCGCAGAGAGTCCCATACAGGATAAACCCAAGGAGAAACACGTCAAGACACACAGTAATAAAATTGGCAAAAATTAAAGACAAAGAAAAATTATTGAAAGCAGCAAGAGAAAAACGACAAATAACATACAAGGGAACTCCCATAAGGTTAACAGCTGATTTCTCAGCTGAAACTCTACAAGCCAGAAGGGAGTGGCATGATATACTTAAAGTGATGAAAGGGAAGAATCTACGACCAAGATTACTCTACCCGGCAAGAATCTCATTCAGATTCGATGGAGAAATCAAAAGCTCTACAGACAAGCAAAAGCTAAGAGAATTCAGCACCACCAAACCAGCTCTACAACAAATGCTAAAGGAACTTCACTAAGTGGGAAACACAAGAGAAGGAAACGACCTACAAAACCAAACCCAAAACAATTAAGAAAATGGTAATAGGAACATACATATCAATAATTACCTTAAACGTGAATGGATTAAAAGCTCCAACCAGAACACACAGGCTTGCTGAACGGATACAAAAACAAGACCAATATATATGCTATCTACAAGAGACCCACTTCAGACCTAGGGACACATACAGACTGAAAGTGAGGGGATGGAAAAAGATATTCCATGCAAATGGAAATCAAAAGAAAGCTGCAGTAGCAATACTCATATCAGATAAAATAGACTTTAAAATAAAGAATGTTACAAGAGACAAGGAAGGAAACTACATAATGATCAAGGTATCAATCCAAGAAAAAGATATAACAATTTTAAATATATATGCACCCAACACAGGAGCACCTCAATATATAAGGCAACTGCTAACAGCTATAAAAGAGGAAATCGACTGTAACACAATAATAGTGGGGGACTTTAACACCTCACTTACACCAATGGACAGATCATCCAAACAGAAAATTAATAAGGAAACACAAGCTTTAAATAACACAATAGACCAGACAGATTTAATTGATATTTATAGAACATGCCACCCAAAAACAGCAGATTACACTTTCTTCTGAAGTGTGCATGGAACATTCTCCAGGATAGACCACATCTTGGGACACAAATCAAGCCTCAGTAAATTTAAGAAAATTGAAATCATATCAAGCATCTTTTCTGACCACAACGCTATGAGATTAGAAATCCATTACAGGGGAAAAATCGTAAAAAACATACACACATGGAGGCTAAACAATACGTTACTAAATAACCAAGAGATCACTGAAGAAATCAAAGAGGAGATAAAAAAATACTTAGAGACAAATGACAATGAAAACACAATGATCCAAAACCTATGGGATGCAGTTCTAAGAGGGAAGTTTATAGCTATACAAGCCTACCTCAAGAAACAAGAAAAATCTCAAGTAAACAATCTAACCTTACAACTAAAGGAACTACAGAAAGAAGAACAAACAAAACCCAAAGTGAGCAGAAGGAAAAAAATCATAAAGATCAGAGCAGAAATAAATGAAATAGAAACAAAGAAAACAATAGCAAAGATCAATAAAACTAAAAGATGGTTCTTTGAGAAGATCAACAAAATTGATAAACCATTAGCCAGACTCATCAAGATAAAGAGGGAGAGGACTAAAATCAATAAAATTAGAAATGAAAAAAGGGAAGTTACAACAGACACCACAGAAATACAAAGCATCCCAAGAGACTGCTACAAGCAACTCGATGCCAATAAAATGGACAACCTGGAAGAAATGGACAAATTCCTAGAAAGGTATAAGCTTCCAAGACTGAACCAGGGAGAAACAGAAAATATGAACAGACCAATCACAAGTAATGAAGTTGAAACTTTGATTAAAAATCTTCCAACAAACAAAAGTCCAGGACCAGATTGCTTCACAGGTGAATTCTATCAAACATTTAGAGAAGAGCTAACACCCATTCTTCTCAAACTCTTGCAAAAAACTGCAGAGGAAGGTACACTCCCAAACTTATTCTATGAGGCCACCATCACCCTGATACCAAAACCAGACAAAGATACTACAAAAAAAGAAAATTACATACCAATATCACTGATGAATATAGATGCAAAAATCCTCAACAAAATACTAGCAAACAGAATCCAACAACACACTGAAAGGATCATACACCATGATCAAGTGGGATTTATCCCAGTGATGCAAGGATTCTTCAATATACGTAAATCAAGCAATGTGATACACCATATTAACAAATTGAAGAATAAAAACCATATGATCATCCCAATACATGCAGTAAAAGCTTTTGACAAAAGTCAACACCCATTTATGATAAAAACTCTCCAGAAAGTGGGCATGGAGGGAAGCTACCTCAACATAATAAAGACCATATACGACAAACCCACAGCAAACATCATTCTCAATGGTGAAAAACTGAAAGCATTTCCTCTAAGATCAGGAACAAGACAAGAATGTCCACTCTCGCCACTATTATTCAACATAGTTTTGGAAGTCCTAGCCACGGCAATCAGAGAAGAAAAAGAAATAAAAGGAATACAAATTGGAAAAGAAGGAGTAAAACTGTCACTGTTTGCAGATGACATGATACTATACATAGAGAATCCTAAAGATGCCACCAGAAAACTACTAGAGCTAATCAATGCTTTGGTAAAGTTGCAGGATACAAAATTAATGCACAGATATCTCTTCCATTCCTATACACTAACAACGAAAGGTCATAAAGAGAAACTAAGGAAACACTCCCATTTACCATTGCAACAAAAAGAATAAAATACCTAGGAATAAACCTACCTAGGGAGACAAAAGACCCGTATGCAGAAAACTACAAGACACTGATGAAAGAATTTAAAGATGACACAAACAGATGGAGAGATATACCATGTTCTTGGATTGGAAGAATCAATATTTTGAAAATGACTATACTACCCAAAGCAATCTACAGATTCAATGCAATCCCTATCAAATTACCAATGGCATTTTTTACAAAACTAGAAGAAAAAAATCTTAAAATTTGTATGGAGACACAAAAGACCCCAACTAGCCAAAGCAGTCTTGAGGGAAAAAAATGGAGCTGGAGGAATCAGACTCCCTGACTTCAGACTGTACTACAAAGCTACAGTAATCAAGACTATATGTTACTGGCACAAAAACAGAAACATAGATCAATGGAAAAAGATAGAAAGCCCAGAGATAAACCCACGCACCTATGGTCAACTAATCTATGACAAAGGAGGCAAGGATATACAATGGACAAAAGACAGTCTCTTCAGTAAGTGGTGCTGGGAAACTGGACAGCTACATGTAAAAGAATGAAATTAGAACACTCTTTAACACCATACACAAAAATAAACTCAAAATGGATTAGAGACCTAAATGTAAAACCAGACACTATAAAACTCTTAGAGGAAAACATAGGAAGAACACTCTTTGACATAAATCACAGCAAGATCTTTTTTGATCCACCTCCTAGAGTAATGGAAATAAAAATAAAAATAAACAAATGGGACCTAAAGACACCCCTCAGAATGGGAGAAAATATTTGCAAACGAATCAACGGACAAAGGATTAATCTCCAAAATATATAAACAGCTCATGCAGCTCAATATTAAAAAAACAAACAACCCAATCCAAAAATGGGCAGAAGACCTAAATAGACATTTCTCCAAAGAAGACATACAGATGGCCAAGAAGCACATGAAAAGCTGCTCAACATCACTAATTATTAGAGAAATGCAAATCAAAACTACAATGAGGTATCACCTCACACCAGTCAGAATGGCCATCATCAAAAAATCTACAAACAACAAATGCTGGAGAGGGTGTGGAGAAAAGGGAACCCTCCTGCACTGTTGGTGGGAATGTAAATTGATACAGCCACTATGGAGAACAGTATGGAGGTTCCTAAAAAATCTAAAAATAGAATTATCATATAACCCAGCAATCCCACTACTGGGCATATACCCAGAAAAAACCATAATTCAAAAAGACACATGCACCCCAATGTTCACTGCAGCACTATTTACAATAGCCAGGTCATGGAAGCAACATAAATGCCCATCGACAGATGAATGGATAAAGAAGATGTGGTACATATATACAATGGAATATTACTCAGCCATAAAAAGCAACGAAACTGGGTCATTTGTAGAGCCGTGGATGGATCTAGAGACTATCATACAGAGTGAAGTAAGTCAGAAAGAGAAAAACAAATATCGCATATTAACGCATATATGTGGAACCTAGAAAAACGGTACAGATGAACCGGTTTGCAGGGCAGAAACTGAGACACAGATGTAGAGAACAAACGTATGGACACCAAGGGAGGAAACTGGCGGGGGGTGGGGGTGGTGGTGTGATGATTCGGGAGGTTGGATTGACATGTATACACTGATGTGTATAAAATGGATGACTAATAATAATTAAAAAAAAAAAAAAGCAAGACCCAACGATATGCTGCTTACAAGAACCATTTAAAATATAAAGAGATAAATAGGTTTAAAAAAATGATCAGGGTTGGTTCTGGAGAGTAATACTTCACTCTATCTCTCCTATTGAAAGCCTTAAAACCTAGATAGAAGGCACGAAGTAGTATTTGATGATTGTGAGAAGTCATTATTAGCAGGCAGTTTGGGGAAGACGAGAATTCAAAGTTATTCTTTTTTTCCCTCTAGTATCCTATAGCCTGAGTTCAACACATCAAAAAACCTAGCAATGAGTACTGGGGTACACAGAGCTCCAAGAGAAGTTCTCTAGTTCTGGCTCAAAGTGGTAAAGGAAACTCCTAATGCTCAGACACAGAGTGTGAAAATCCCTCATTTTTTCTTTTTTTTTCTCCATTCTCTCACCCCAACTCCCAGGCAATTCTACAGTGATGGCAGTGAAGGCAGCAGCAGCAACACCGGTGGTAATGGGAATCATTAGAAGCTAAAACTCTAAAGAAAGGACCTTCCTCTGTACGTGGTGAAGCTGTGGTTCTAAGAGGGTGAGACCAACTCCCACTGTTTTTCTCCTTTCTCTGTTCTCATACTGCTTGGTCCTGGATATGGAAGTATACAGCAGAATACTGTGTATAATGTCACTAGGGTAACTAGTGCCTCAAACTTCTGGCTGGAGACCGAAAAGAGGAGCACCAGATAACCAGAAAGTACTAGGAAGATTAAAGAGATGGAGAAACTCAGGAGAGCAACCCCATAAAGTTGTTTATGAACTCATGGGCTCAGCCCAAGCAACAAAGGTATAGACCTGATTCCATGCAGCATACGAAAGACTTTGAGAACTGAACTAACAAATAGAACACTGCCCAAGTCCCAGGTGGTCACTGAGTGGCATACATACTGGCTTTAAAAATGAAACTGACATTGGAATCACTGTCAAATGATTCCTGAGAATCCTGGTTGGAATTTGGGGACTGAACGTAACTAGGTTAGGCTACCAACATTCTCCATAAGATTTAAACAAGATCCAACTGACTCCAAGAAACTCACTTGAAATATAAGGATACACACAGAAAGATTAAAAGTAAAAGAATAGAAAACAGATATACTACGTAAATACTAATCAAAATAAACCTGGCATGGCTATAGTAACATAAGACAAAATAGACTTTGGACAAAGAAAATACTACCAATAATGAAGAATATTCTGTAATAATGAAAGAGTAAACTCACCAAGAAAATAACAATCCTACATGTCTATTCACCAAACAACAGTGCTTCAAAATACAAGCAAAAAATGAAGAGATATACACAAATTCACAATTATAATCAGAGACTTCTACATTCTTCTATCAGTAACAAGTAGAACTAGTAGAGAGAATGGGCAAGGACACAGACAACTGAACAACACTATCAACCGACCAGATGGAATTAAGATTTACAAAATACCACCCAACAACAGCAAAACACATTCTTTTCAAATGCATGTGGAAAGAAAGAAAGATAATTCATATCCAAGGTCATAAAACAAAGCTTAACAATTTTTTAAAGAATTAAATTATACAGGGAATTCCCTGGCAGTCCAGTGACTAGGACTTGGCACTCTCACTGCCGGGGCCCTGGGTTTGATCCCTGGTCAGGGAAGAAGATTCCGCAAGCTGCGTGGCACGGCCAAAAAAAAAAAAAAGAATTAAATTATACAAAGTATGTTTTTGGATCATGATGGATTAAATTAGAAATAAATAATACAAAAATAAGGAAAATCTCCAAACTCTTGGCAAGTTTGAAAACAGAAAAACAATAGAGAAAAATCGACAAAGCCAAAAGCTGATTCTCTGGAAGATTTTTTAAAAAGGGTAAATCTCTACCATGACCGATAAAGAAAAAAAAGAAGACACAAATTACCAACTTCAGGAATAATAAAGGAGATTATCAACACAGACCATGCAGACATTAAAAGGATAATAAAGAATAACTAGGGATAATTCTATACACACAAGTTCAACAAGTTTGCTTAAACAAATAAATCTCGCAAAAATTCAAACTACCAAAACTCTCCAAAGAGTAAATAAGTCACCACAATAGTCCTATATTATTAAAGAAATTGAATGTGCAGTTAAAAATCTTCTGAATAAAAGAGGACCTTCAAGATGGTGGAGGAGTAAGACGTGGAGATCACCTTCCTCCCCACAAATACATCAGAAATACATCCACATGTGGAACAACTCCTACAGAACACCTACTGAACACTGGCAGAAGACCTCAGATTTCCCAAAAGGCAAGAAACTCCCCACGTACCTGGGAAGGGCAAAAGAAAAAAGAAAAAACAGAGACTAAAGAATAGGGATGGGACCTGCACCTCTGGGAGGGAGCTGTGAAGGAGGAAAAGTTTCCACACACTAGGAAAGGAAGCCCCTTCACTGGTGGAGATGGCGGGTGGGAAGCTTCACAGCCACAGAGGAGAGCACAGCAATAGGGGTGCAGAGGGCAAAGCAGAGAGATTCCCACACAGAGGATCAGTGACAACCAGCACTCACCGGCAGGAGAGGCTTGTCTGCTCACCTGCCGGGGTGGGTGGGGGCTGGGCACTGAGGCTGAGGCTTCGGAGTTCAGATCCCAGGGAGAGGACGGGGGTTGGCTGCGTGAACATGCCTGAAGGGGGCTAGTGCACCACAGCTAGCCGGGAGGGAGTCCAGGAAAAAGTCTGGACCTGCCTAAGAGGCAAGAGACCATTGTTGTGGGGTGCGCGAGGAGAGGGGATTCAGAGCACCACCTAAATGAGCTCCAGAGACAGGTGCTAGCCGCGGCTATCAGTGCGGACCCCAGAGACGGGCATGAGATGCTAAGGCTGCTGCTGCAGCCACCAAGAAGCCTGTGTGCAAGCACAGGTCACTATCCACACCTCCCCTCCCGGGAACCTGTGCAGCCTGCCACTGCAGGGTCCCATGATCCAGGGACAACTTCCCTGGGAGAACACATGGCACGCCTCAGGCTGGTGCAACGTCACGCTGGCCTCTGCCGCCGCAGGCTCGCCCCACATTCCGAACCCCTCCCTCCCCTGCCTGAGGGAGCCAGAGCCCCCGAATCAGTTGCTCCTTTAACCCCGTCCTGTCTAAGCGACGAAAAGACACCCTCAGGCGACCTACACACAGAGGCAGGGCCAAATCCAAAGCTGAACCCCAGGAGCTGTGTGAACAAAGAAGAGAAAGGGAAATTTCTCCCAGCAGCCTCAGGAGCAGAGGATGAAATCTCCACAATCAATTTGATGTACCCTGCAACTCTGGAATACCTGAACAGACAACGAATCATCCCAAAATTGAGGCAGTGAACTCTGGGAACAACTGTAGACTTGGGGTTTGATTTCTGCATCTAATTTGTTTCTGGTTTTATGTTTATCTTAGTTTAGTATTTAGAGTTTATCATTGGTAGATTTGTTTATTGATTTGGTTGCTCTCTTCCTTTTTTTTAAAATATACAGATATATATATTTTTTTCCTTTTTCTCTTTCTGTGAGTGTGTATGTGTATGCTTCTTTGTGTGATTTTGTCTGTATAGCTTTGCTTTTACCATTTGTCCTAGGGTTCTGTCTGTCCATTTTTTGTTTTAATATGGTTTCTAGTGCTTGTTATCATTGGTGGATTTGTTTATTTATTTGGTTGCTCTCTTCTTTCTTTCTTTCTTTTTTTTCTTCTTTTTTTAATTAATTTTTAATCTTTTTATTTTTAATAATTTAAAAAAATTTTTATTTTAATAACTTTATTCTATTTTTTTCGTTCTTTCTTTCGTTTTTTCTCCCTTTTCTTCTGAGCCATGTGGCTGACAGGGTCTTGGTGCTCCGGCCGGGTGTCAGGCCTGTGCCTCTGAGGTGGGAGAGCCAAGTTCAGGACACTGGTCCACTAGTGACCTCCCAGCTCCACATAATATCAAACAGCAAAAGCTCTCTCAGAGATCTCCATCTCAACACAAAGACCCAACTTCACTCAACGACCAGCAAGCTACAGTGCTGGACTCCCTATGCCAAACAACTAGCAACAGAGGAACACAACCCCACCCATTAGCAGAGAGGCTGCCTAAAATCATAATAAGGTCACAGACACCCCAAAACACACCACCGGACATGGTCCTGCCCACCAGAAAGACAAGATCCAGACTCATCCACCAGAACACAGGCACTAGTTCCCTCCACCAGGAAGCCTACACAACCCACTGAACCAACCTTAGCCACTGGGGGCAGACACCAAAAACAACGGGAACTACGAACCTGCAGCCAATAAAAAGGAGACCCCAAACATAGTAAGTTAAGCAAAATGAGAAGACAGAGAACCAGAGAGCAAATGAAGAAGCAAGGTAAAAACCCACCAGACCAAACAAATGAAGAGGAAATAGGTGGTCTACCTGAAAAGGAATTCAGAGTAATGATAGTAAACATGATCCAAAATCTTGGAAGTAGAATGGAGACAATATAAGAAACATCTAACACAGACACAGAGGAACTAAAGAGCAAACAAACAACGATGAACAACAAAATAAATGAAAATAAAGATTCTCTAGAAGGAATCAATAGCAGAATAACTAAGGCAGAAGAATGGATAAGTGACCTGGAAGATAAAATAGTGGAAATCACTACTGCAGAGCAGAATAAAGAAAAAAGAATGAAAAGATTGAGGACAGTCTTAGAGATCTCTGGGACAATTTTTTTTTAACATCTTTATTGGGGTATAATTGCTTTACAATGGTGTGTCAGTTTCTACTTTATAACAAAGTGAATCAGTTATACATATTCATATGTTCCCATATCTCTTCCCTCTTGCATCTCCCTATGCCACCCCTCTAGGTGGTCACAAAGCACCAAGCTAATCTCTCTGGGACAATATTAAATGCACCAACATTCGAATTATAGGGGTCCCAGAAGATGAAGAGAAAAAGAAAGGGACTCAGAAAATATCTGAAGAGATTACAGTTGAAAACTTCCCTAATATGGAAAAAGAAAGAGTCAAACAAGTCCAGGAAGTGCAGAGAGTCCCATACAGGAAAAATCCAAGGAGAAACATGCCAAGACACATATTAATCAAACTATCAAAAATTAAATACAAAGAAAAAATATTAAAAGCAGCAAGGGAAAAATGACAAATAACATACAAGGGAATCCCCATAAGGTTAACAGCTGATCTTTCACCAGAAACTCTGCAAGCCAGAAGGGAGTGGCAGGACATATTTAAAGTGATGAAAGGGAAACACCTACAACCAAGATTACTCTACCCAGCAAGGATCTCATTCAGATTTGATGGAGAAATTAAAACCTTTACAGACAAGCAAAAGCTAAGAGAATTCAGCACCACCAAACCAGCTTTGCAACAAATGCTAAAGGAACTTCTCTAGGCAAGAAACACAAAAGAAGGAAAACACCTACAATAACAAACCCAAAACAATTAAGAAAATGGTAATAGGGACATACATATCGATAATTACCTTAAATGTAAATGGATTAAATGCTCCAACCAAAAGACATAGACTGGCTGAATGGATACAAAAACAAGACCTATATATATGCTGTCTACAAGAGACCCACTTCAGACCTAGGAACACATACAGACTGAAAGTGATGGGATGGAAAAAGATATTCCATGCAAATGGAAATCAAAAGAAAGCTGGAGTAGCAATTCTCAGGTCAGACAAAATAGACTTTAAAATAAAGACTATTACAAGAGACAAAAAAAGGACACTACTTAATGATCAAGGGATCAATCCAAGAAGAAAATATAACAACTGTAAATATTAATGCACCCAACATAGGAGCACCTCAATATTTAAGGCAAATGCTAACAGCCATAAAAGAGGAAATTGACAGTAACACAATCATAGTAGGGGACTTCAACCCCTCACTTTCACCAATGGACAGATCATCCAAAATGAAAATAAATAAGGAAACATAAGCTTTAAATGATATTTTAAACAAGATGGATATAATTGATATTTATAGGACATTCCGTCCAAAAACAAAGGAATACACTTTCTTCTCAAGTGCTCATGGAACATGCTCCAGGACAGATCATATCTTGCGTCACAAACCTTGGTAAATTTAAGAAAATTGAAATCGTATCAAGCATCTTTTCCAACCACAACGCTATGAGACTAGGTATCAATTACAGGAAAAAACCTGTAAAAAATACAAACACATGGAGGCTGAACAATACACTACTTAATAACCAAGAGTTGACTGAACAAATCAAAGAGGAAATAAAAAAAATACCTAGAAAAAATGACAATGAAAACACATCTACCAAAAACCTATGGGATGCAGCAAAAGCAGTTGTTAGAGGGAAGTTTATAGCAATACAATCCTACCTCAAGAAACAAGAAACACCTCAATTAAACAACCTAAACTTACACCTAAAGCAATTATTGAAAGAAGAACAAAAAAACCCCAAAGTTAGCAGAAGGAAAGAAATCTTAAAGGTCAGATCAGAAATAAATGAAAAAGAAGGAAACGATAGCAAAGATCAATAAAACTAAAAGCTGTTTCTTTGAGAAGATAAACAAAATTGATAAACCATTAGCCAGACTCATCAAGAAAAAAAGGGAGAAGACTCAAATCAGTAGAATTAGAAATGAAAAAGGAGAAGTAACAACTGACACTGCAGAAACACAAAGGATCATGAGAGATTACTACAAGCAACTCTATGCCAATAAAATGGACAACCTGTAAGAAATGGACAAATTGGTAGAAAAGCACAACCTTCCAAGACTGTATCAGGAAGAAATAGAAAATATAAACAGACCAATCACAAGCACTGAAATTGAGACTGTGATTAAAAATCTTCCAACAAACAAAAGCCCAGGACCAGATGGCTTCACAGGCGAATTCTATCAAACATTTAGAGAAGAGCTAACACCTATCCTTCTCAAACTCTTCCAAATTATAGCAGAGGGAGGAACACTCCCAAACTCATTCTATGAGGCCATCATCATCCTGATACAAAAACCAGACAAAGATGTCACAAAGAAAGAAAACTACAGGCCAATATCACTGATGAACATAGATGCAGAAATCCTCAACTAAATGCCAGCAAACAGAATCCAACAGCACATTAAAAGGATCATACACCATGATCAAGTGGGATTTATCCCAGGAATGCAAGGATTCTTCAATATATGCAAATCAATCAATGTGATACACCATATTAACAAATTGAAGGATAAAAACCATATGATCACCTCAATAGATGCCGAAAAAGCTTTCGACAAAATTCAACACCCATTTATGAAAAAAACCCTCCAGAAAGTAGGCATAGAGGAAATTTACCTGAACATAATAAAGGCCATTTATGACAAACCCACAGCCACATCATTCTCAATGGTGAAAAACTGAAACCATTTCCACTAAGATCAGGAATGAGATAAGGTTGTCCACTCTCACCACTATTATTCAACATAGTATTGGAAGTTTTAGCCACAGCAATCAGAGAAGAAAAAGAAATAAAAGGAATCCAAATCGGAAGAGAAGAAGTAAAGCTGCCACTATTTGCAGATGACATGATACTATACATAGAGAATCCCAAAGACGCGACCAGAAAACTACTAGAGTTAATCAATGAATTTGGTAAAGAAGCAGGATATAAAATTAATGCACAGAAATCTAGGGGCAGGACGGGAATAAAGACTCAGAGTTACTACAGAATGGACTTGAGGACATGGGGAGGGGGAAGGGTAAGCGGGGATAAAGTGCGAGAGTGGCATGGACACACTACCAAATGTAAAATAGATAGCTAGTGGGAAGAAGCTGCATAGCACAGGGAGATCAGCTCGGTGCTTTGTGACCACCTAGAGGGGTGAGATAGGGAGGGTGGGAGGGAGGCATAAGAGGGAGGAGATATGGGGATATTTGTATATGTATAGCTGATTCACTCTGTTATAAAGCAGAAACTAACACACCATTGTAAAGCAATTATACTCCAATAAAGGTATTTTTTAAAAAAAATCTTCTGAAAAATGAATTTCCAAGAACAGATGGTTCCACAGGCAAATTCTTCCAAACATTCAAAGAACAAATAACACCAGTTTTATATAATTTCCTCCAGAAAATAGAAAAGGGAGGCATATTTCCAAACTCATTTTATGAGGCCAGCACTATTTGGTACTAAAGGCAAACAAAATCAGAGAAAGGAAGGAAGGGAGGAAGGGAAGAAAAAGGGAGGAAGGGAAGTAAACTACAGACCGATGTCCCTCATGAACACAGACACAAACCTTCCCATCAAAATGTTAGTATACTGAATACAGAAGAATAATATACCACAACAAAGTGGGTTTTATCCTGGGAATGCATGGCTGGCTCAATATTTGAAATTCAATCTATGTAACCCACTGTATTAACAGTCTAGATTTTTTTAAACGATCATATCAATTGATATAGAAAAAAAAGCATTTGACAAAATACAACATCCATTCATGACAAAAAAATAGAAAAAAATAAAATAAAACTCTTAGCAAACCAGGAATAGAAGGAAATTTCCTCAACCTGATAAAGGGTATTATCTACAAAAATCCTCCAGCTAGAATCATACTAAATGATGAAAGATTTAATGCCTTCTTCCTAAAATCCAGAACAAGGCAAGAATGTATACTCTCACCATCAGAATGGAAAATCTTAACTGGTATAACATGGTAAGAAAAAGTGATAAAAAGCATGCATATTGGAAAGGGCTAACAAGCACATGAAAAGATCCTCAACACCATTAATCATCAGGAAAATGTAAATCAAAACCGTAATGAGATATCACCTCACACCTGTCAAAATGGCTATTATCAAAAAGACAACAAATAGGGCTTCCCTGGTGGTGCAGTGGTTAAGAATCTGCCTGCCAATGCAGGGGACACGGGTTCAATTCCTGGTCCAGTAAGATCCCACATGCCGCGGAGCAACTAAGCCCGTGTGCCACAACTATGGAGCCTGCACTCTAGAGCCCGCAAGCCACAACTATTGAGCCCACGTGCCACAACTACTGGAGCCCGCATGCCACAACTACTGAAGCCCATGCGCCTAGAGCCCGTGCTCTGCAACAAGAGAAGCCACCGCAATGAGAAGCCTGTGCACCACAACAAACAGTAGCCCCCACTTGCTGCGACTAGAGAAAAGCCCACACATGGCAACAAAGACCCAATGCAGCCAAAAATAAAATAAATTAAAATAAAATAATTTTTTTAAAAAAAGACAACAAATAAGAAGTGTTAGCTAGGATGTGGAGAAAAGGGAACCCTCATGTACTACTGATGGGAATGTAAATTGGTGCAGCCACTATGGAAAACCGTATGGAGATTCCTCCAAAAATTAAAAATAGAACTACCATGTGATCCAGCAATTCCGCTCCTGTTATTTATCCAAAGAAAACAGAAACACTAGAACACTTAGAAAAGATTTATGCACCCCTGTGTTCATCTCAGTATTATTTACAATAGCCAAGATATGGAAGCAACCCAAGGGCCCATCAATAGATGAATGGATAAAGAAGATGTGGTGTGTGTGTGTGTGTGTGTGTGTGTGTGTGTGTGTATATATATATATTATATATATATTATATATATAATAGAATATTACTCATTCATAAATAAGAATGAAATCTTGCCATCTGCAACAACATGGATGGACCTAGATGGCATCATGCTAAGTGAAATAAGTTAGACAGTGGAAGACAAATACTGTATGATTTCACTTACATGTGGAATCGAAAAAACAAAACAAATGAACAATTTTAACAAAACAGAAACAGAGTTATAGATACAGAGAACAAACAGGTGGTTACCTGGGGCAGGGGAGAGAAAGTGAGGGCAATTAAGACCTACAAACTTCCAGTAGCAAAATAAATGAGTTTCAAGTATGAAATGTACAGTGTGGGAAATATAGTCAGTAACTAAGTACCAATGTTATCTTTGTAGGGTGACATATCGTAACTAGACTTATCATAGTGATAATTTTGAAATGTATAGAAAAAAATCACTGTTGTGTAACAGGAACTAACATAGTGTTGTAGGTCAATTATACTTCAAAAAGAAACAAACAAATATACAAACAAACTTGTAGAAACAAAAATCAGACTTTTAGTTACCAGAGGCAGGGAATGTCAAGAGGGGGAACTGGATGAAGGCAGTCAAAACATACATAATTACAGTTATAAGATAAGTAAGTATTAGGGATGTGATGTACAACATGATAAATATAGTTACCACTGCTGTGTGTTACATACGAAAGTTGTTAAGAGAGTAAATCCTAAGAGTTCTCATCACAAAAAACTTTTTTTCTATTTCTTTAATTTTATATCTATATAAGATGATGGTCACTAAACCTACTGCGATAATCATTTCATAATGCATGTAAGTCAAATCATTATGCTGTACACCTTAAACTTATCCAGTGCTGTATATCAATTATATCGCAATAAAACTAGAAGAAAAAAAAGCATATATATTGGAAAGGAAGAAATAAAACCATTCAAAGATGAAATGGTTTTCTATATAGAAGCTCCCAAAGAATTTACCAAAAAAAACTCCTAGAACTAATAAGTACTGGGCTGGCCAAAAAGTTCCTTCGGTTTTTAAGTAGAAATAGAAGACGCATTTTTCATTTTCACCAAAAACTTTATTGAACAACGTATTCACCATTTTGTTCCACTACCTTCTGCCATTTTTCAGGCAACTTCATAATTCCATCTTCCCAAAACCTTTTATCTTTTTGAGCAAAGAACTGTTCCAGGTGCCTTTTACAGTCTTCCAGGGAACTGAAATTTTTTTCACTAAGCGAATTTTGGAAAGACCGAAATAAATGGAAATCTAAAGGTGCAATGTCTGGTGAATATGGCAGATGAATCAGAACTTCCCAGCCAAGCTGTAACAGTTTTCGCCTGATCATCAAAAAACATGCGGTGTTGCGTTATCCTGATGGAAGATTATGCGTTTTCTGTTGACTAATTCTGGACGCTTTTCGTTGAGTGCTGCTCTCAGTTGGTCTAATTAGGAGCAGTACTTGTTGGAATGAATCGTTTGGTTTTCCGGAAGGAGCTCATAATAGAGGATTCCCTTCCAATCCCACCATATACACAACATCACCTTCTTTGGCTGAAGACCATCCTTTGGTGTGGTTGGTGGTGGTTCATTTCGCTTGCCACATGATCTCTTCCGTTCCACATTCTTGTACAGTATCCACCTTTCATCACCCGTCACACTTTGTTTTAAAAGCAGAACGTTTTCATTACGTTTAAGTAGAGAATCGCATGTGGAAACATAGTCAAGAAGGTTTTTTTCACTTAACTTATGTGGAACCCAAACATCAAAGTGATTAACATAACCAAGCTGCTGCAAATGATTTTCAACACTTGATTTGGATATTTTGAGTATGTCGGCTATCTCCCGTGTGGTATAACGTTGACTGTTCTGAATTAATGTCTTGATTTGATCGTCATCAACTTCAACTGGTCTACCCAACCATGGAGCATCGTCCAGCAAGAAATCTCCAGCACGAAACTTCGCAAACCACTTTTGACACATTCGACCAGTCACAGCACCTTCTCCATACACTGCACAAATCTTTTTTTGCTTTTCAGTTATGTTTTTACCTTTCTTGAAATAATAAAGCATAATATGCCGAAAATGTTGCTCTTTTTCCTCCATCTTCAATATTAAAATGGCTACACAAAAATTCACCAACTAAGCGCCACTAGAGCCATCTAACAGAAAAAACCAAACAAACATTTTGGCCAATCCAATACATTTAGCAAGGACTTGGATACAGGTCAACATACAAAAATCAATCAAGTTTCTTTATACTAGCAAACAAATGGAAAATAAATTTTTTTTAAATATCCAATTATATTGGGACTTCCCTGGTGGTGCAGTGGTTAAGAATCCGCCTGCCAATGCAGGGGACACGGGTTCAAGCCCTGGTCCGGGAAGATCCCACATGCTGCAGAGCAACTAAGCCAGTGCACCACAACTACTAAGCCTGTGCTCTAGAGCCCGTGAGCCACAACTACTGAGCAGGCGTGCCACAACTACTGAAGCCCACACGCCTAGAGCCCATGCTCCACAACAAGAGAAGCCACCACAATGAAAAGCCCAGGTACCACAATGAGGAGTGGCCCCCACTCACTGCAGCTAGAGAAAGCCCCCGCGCAGCAACGAAGACCCAATGCAGCCAAAAATAAATAAATACATTTATTTTTTAAAAAATCCAGTTATAAGAACTTCGGAAAAGTAAAATATGTGGATAAGCCTAACAAAACATGTACAGAATCTGGGGACTTCCCTGGTGGCGCAGTGGTTAAGAATCTGCCTGCCGGGCTTTCCTGGTGGCGCAGTGGTTGGGAGTCTGCCTGCCAGTGCGGGGGGCGCAGGTTCGAGCCCTGGTCTGGGAGGATCCCATGTGCCGCGGAGCGGCTGGGCCCGTGAGCCACAATTACTGAGCCTGCACGTCTGGAGCCTGTGCTCCGCAGCGGGAGAGGCTGCGATAGTGAGAGGCCCGCGCACCGCGATGAGGAGTGGCCCCCGCTTGCCGCAACTGAAGGGGGCCCTCACACAGAAACGAAGACCCAACACAGCCATAAATAAATAAATAAATAAATAAAACCCAAAAAAAAGTTTAAAAAAAAAAAAGAATCCGCCTGCCAATGCAGGGGACAGGGGTTCGAGCCCTGGTCTGGGAAGATCCCACGTGCCATGGAGCAACTAAGCCCATGCACCACAACTACTGAGCCTGTGCTCTAGAGCCCGTGAACCACAACTACTGAGCCCGAGTGCCACAACTACTGAAGCCCGCGTACCTAGAGCCCATGCTCCACAACAAGAGAAGCCACTGCAACGAGAAGCCCGCGCACCGCAAAGAAGAGTAGCCCCCACTCGGCGCAACTAGAGAAAGCCCGCGCGCAGCAATGAAAAACCAACACAGCAAGAAAGAAAGAAAGGGAGAGAGAGAGAGAGAAAGAAAGAGAGGCAGGAAGGAAGGGAGGAAGGGAGGAAGGGAGGGAGGGAGGGAGGAAGAAAGGGAGAAAGAAAAAACATGTACAGAATCTGTATGCTGAAAACCACAAAAGAGTGATGAAATAAATCCAGGAAGATCTAAATAAATAGAGATACTGTGTTCACAGACTAAAGATTCAACATAGTAAAGATTTCAATTTTCCCAAAATTGATACACAGGCTTAATACAATACAAATCAAAATATTAGCAAAATTTTTTAAAAATATATATTGATTCGAAAAGGAACTGGAGTGGTTAAAACAATTCTGAAAGATAAGAATAAAGTTAGACGAATCACACTAAGTGATTTTAAGACTTACTATAAAGCTACAGTAATAAAGACTGTGTGGTAATAGTAAAGGGGTTGACACGTAAATCAATGAAACAGAATAGCCTTGAAATAGACCCACGCAAATATGACCAATTGATTTTGACAAAGATGCAAAAGCAATTCAATGGAGAAAAGACAGTCTTTTCAACATACAGGGTTGGCCACTGAATATCTACATGCAAAAAAAAAAAAAAAAAAAAAGAACCATAACCTAAATCTCATATTTTGTACAAAAATTAACTCAAAATGGATTACAGAGTAAATGTAAAATGTAAAAATAGAAAATGCTTAGAATACAACATAGCAGAAAATCTTTGTGACCTGGGGTTAGGCAAAGGTTTTTTTGTTTTTTGTTTTATTGAAGTATAGTTGATTTACAATGTTGGGTTAATTTCTACTGTACAGCAAAGTGACTCAGTTATACACATATATACATTCTTGTTTATATTCTTTTCCATTATAGTTTATCCCCAAATATTGAATATAGTCACCTGTGCTAAACAGTAGGACCCTGTTGCTTACCCATTCTATATGAAAGGGTTTTTAGACATGTCAGTAAAAGCACAATCCACAAAAGAAAAAACTGGTAAGTTGGACTTTATTAATATTAAAAACCTTTGCTCTACCAAAGATGCTGTTAAAAGGATGAAAAAACAAGCAAAAGACTGGGAGAAGATACCTGCAAAGCACATATCCAATAACGGATTTGTATCCAGAATACATAATGAACTGCCAAAACTCAAAATAAGAAAACAAAGAGCCCAATTTAAAAATAGGCAAAAGATTTGAACACCTCTCCAAAGAAAACATGCAAATGATAAGTAAGCACATGAAAAGATGTTCAACATCATTAGCCCTTAGAGAAATGCAAATTAAAACAGTAATGAGATATATACTTATGAGAATGGCTAATGACAAAACAAGCAAACAAAAAGCAAAACAAGAAAAAGAAAAAAAATATTGACAATACCAAGTTCTGGTGAGGATGCAGAACAACTGGGACTTTCATTCATTGCTGGTGGGAATGCAAAATGGTACAGGCATTCGGAAGAGCATTTGGCAGTTTCTTATAAACCTATACCCCCCATGTTACCCAGAAATCCTACTCCTGGGGGGGATTTCTCCCTAGAGAATGAAAACTTATGTTACACAAAAACCTGATTATCAGTGTTTATAGCAGTTCTGTTCACAACTGTCAAAAACACCTCAAACTGGAAACAACTCAAATGTCCTTTACACCAGGTGAATGGATAAACAATTTGTGGTACATCCATACAAAGGATATTACTCAGCAACAAGGAGGAAGAAACAAGAGATACATGCAACAATTTAGAGGAATATCAAAGGCATTATACTGAGTAAAAGGAGTCAGTCTAGAAAAGTTACATACTGTATAGTTCCATTTATACGAGATTCTCTCAAAGACAAAATTATAATGATGGAGAACAGCAGTGGTTTCCAGGCGATAAATGCGTGGCTATAAAGGGATGACATCAGGAAGATTTTTAGGGTAATAGAATTGTTCTGTATCCTGATTATGGTACTGGTTACACAAATCTATACATGTGTTAAAATTCATAGAACTGTATACATCAAAAGAAAGAAGAGTCCTTTTTTTTTTTACTATGTGATTTTTTAAAATACTTTTCTAAAGTTGAGGGACAAAAAAGAAGAGGAAGAATGAGCAAAAGAGACTGAGAAGGAAATACCAATGAAGTAGGAGAAAAACTAAGAGTGTGGTATCCTGGAAACCTTGTGAAGAAAATCAAGGATGAGGGAGTAACCTATATCAAATATTACTGATAATCAAGTTAGACAAGAAATGAGAAATGACAATTAGCAATGTAGAGGTCATCAGTGAATTTGATGAGAACAGATCTGGAATAGAATGGTCAACACTGGCTGAAATGGGTTTAAGAGAAAATAGGAAGAGAAAACTTGGAATTAACAAGTAAACAGGATAGGAAAGAAATAGAACAATAGTTGACAGAATTTAGTAGAGTTAAGAGAAGATAATTTTTTAAGAAGCAAGAAATAAAAGTACGTTTATATGCTAATGGGAATATCCAATAGAGAATGAAAAGTTGATGTAGTCCAAATTATTTTGCATACAGCTTTTTTTCAGCACTTATACTATAACTAATTGTTTACACACACACACACACACACACACACACACACACACAGACTCTCCATATGGTAACCATAAAATCTGGAAACATAGGGAAATATACCTTTCACAAGGGCTTCCTGGATCTTAAAAACACGTATATATATAAAATAAAAGTATCTATGTTTCCAGACTTTATGGATATCATACACACACAGTTGCAAATATACACAGTAATAGTGACTATCAGCTCCTTAAGGACAGCTATTATATCTTACTCATTTTTTTAGACCTAGTCCCTATGGAACAGAGTCAGTATTCAATTAAAAATATTTGCTGAATGGTTATAGTACATAAGTCAGTCAGATTTTTTAAAAAAAGAATTCAACTCTATGGGCCAGCTCTACAATAAATCAACTCATTTTCCTATGAATATCCAATACAGCACTAAGTAACTCCCTGAGTTTCCTGATCAATCTGACCCACATGACTATCCTCAGTCCTACACTACCCACATGTATTAACTATGAACTTAGACAAATTCTTCTGAGTTTTCATTGCTATAAAATATAGTCCTTTTATTATAAATGTTCCATGGTTTCCTAACGTCCCAATGGGCACAAATGACAAGTTCTAAATAACAAATGACATCACCTTTAATAAAAAAACATTATCAACCTCAAAAAGGGCTAAATATTATACCTAAAAACCTATATTCTGAAAGTGGGAAATCCTAATTCAAAACGTAACTAGATGTAGATACCAGTTTAAATGAAATGTCATATTTATTCAAGAAACAATTTTCCTATATAAAACCCCCTGCAATTACCACAAAGGAGAAAAAATATGTAGGTATACATATTTCAACTTGCCAGGTTCACTAGAAAATGTACAATTACCATCATAGGAGAGGTTTCTGCTTTGCAGAACTCTACTGTGCATTCAAAAACAGTTCTAAGAAAGGCTTCTAATCTCTTCCATTGTTAGTCAAGTGGTTTATACATGCAGGAAAAAAAAATGAAAATGAGCTAGATATATATAATATGGGAAGGAAAAAAATAAGGAAAGAAATCACCTCAACAACTCTTACTTTTCTCCTTTCCAAAAGTCCCTTCTTATCATTATCCCCTTTTCTCATTCCTCCCTCCCAAAAGAAAAAAGAAGCCAGGATCCTTGCCAAACCCCACAAAAACCCTTAGGCCTCTCTCAAGCATGCAAATGTAATTTTCTACCCAGACAACACACTCCCTTTTTAATGAACTCCAAAAACAATCTGTGAATGCCCACAGAAGAGAAAAGAGGAAAATTGCAATGAAAGAAAATAAAAACAGAGATGTGGGGGAGGGTCAAGATGGATATGGCAAGTCCAGAGTTTAAATAGACATAAAAGATAATGAAGGTGAAGGGACTGTAATCAAATAAAATGGTCTGCAGTCTGTCATTTCATACAAATTAGAGTCAGAGAAATATATGAATATTCACTTGAATAAAAATCATTCATTATAGGAGTGGTCCTTCAAGTAAAAGGATCCCTGTCAAGGCCCAATGTGCTCTTTGTTCCATTTTGTAACTAAAAAACAAAAACAAAAACAATTGTGTATAGATGAAAAAGAAAAAAATAAAAATTCTACATATACACCCACCTCTGAAATAGTCAAGAGCAGGAGCAAATTTCTTCATGATATAGCCAAATACTATGTCAAAATTAGACATTCAAAGAACGTTAATAAATGACAAGAGACACTTCACTCAGTCACATGATTCAGGATCCCTGCAGATGCACATTATGATTCAGATTTGAACAGCAAACAGAGTAGGCCACAGGGTAGGGTGGGAGGACTTGAAGAAAAACGCAATGTAGGAAAGGTCGTCAAAATGAAAACTGTCTTCTTGCCTCAAAATCTGAAGAGAAGTTTTATTGGAAAAAAATAGCTTTAAACCAATTTAGGCTGAAATAATTACAACATTTTACAGTCTAACCTCTTAATGATGAATAGAATTCTTCTCCCTGCTTAAGGATCAAATTGGTTGGGCTCTACACTTGTCTGGCACCATGCTGTGGGCTATTTCCTTTAATATATAACCAATCAAAGATGTATTCAAGCTTTTGTGAGATCCAAAGCTTTGCTAACTGCATATCCTAGAGCATCATGAGGTTCTCTAAAAGAAAGCAGACAAAGCGATATACAGTGATAGCCTCCCTTGGATAAGTAATGTTGAGTAGACCCTCGTTTCTCAAAGGTAGACATTGAAACCTTTTATAATACACCAAATAGACACTTTTTCTTGTAATCTTTATAGTACTTGTCCTATAAGATTTATACTAATTTTTTTCTGCCTTCAATTTATATCAACACACTACAAGGTCACAACTGCTTAGGGGCGTGACAAAAGAAAACAAACTCTTCAAAATACATAACTGTTAAAAACACAATAATCTATAAGTACTTACTGAAAACTAACACTGCTTTATCAGGCTTAATGATAAATGTCATCAACTAAATATACAATTTAGTATAAAACTTTATGGAGTGACTATGCTTATATAAGGCATACATAAACACTATAACATTGTTATATTTATGATTCATTGGTGAAAGTAATTTTACACATTGTCACATGTTACACAGCAAAATCTATATAAATATGAGACTGATTATACAGCCTTTTAAAACCTTCCTAACAAAATGTATTAAAGTAACCAAATTAAATCAATAATTTAAGAATAAAAGAACATAAAAAACAGTACTATATGAATTAAATCTTGTTTTCATTTATTTATAACAAGTGTATCATCCAGGGCACCCACATGAGAGTACAGAAAATAAACAGAGTTAAACATTTGTTTATATTGAAAAATGACATGTATCTTTGTAATAAATCTATTTCAAGTCTATCACACTCTTTACAAAACAATATTTTGTTCATTTTCCCATATAAATCATTTTAAAGCACAAATTAATGACATAATAACTTTTAGACTACCATAGTAAAGCTGCCATAAAGAAGATATACAAATGACCAACAAGCTCATGAAAAGATGTTTAACATCATCGATCATTAAGAAAATGTAAATCAAAACCACAGTGAGATAACACTTCATACCCACTACAACAGCTATAATCAAAACAAAGGAAGATAACAAGTGCCGAGAGGATGTGGAGAAATAGGAACCCCTGTACATCGTTGGTGGGAATATAAAATGTTGTGGCTGCTGTAGAAAACAATTTGGCAGTTCCTTAAAAAGTTGAAAACAATCACCATATGACCCAGCGATTCCACTCCTAAGTATATATCCAAGAGAAATGAAAACATATTTCCATCCAGAAGCTTGTACAAAAATGCTTATATCAGCATTATTCATAATGGCTGAGAGGTGGAAACAACCCGATGTCCATAAACTGATGAGTAGATAAATTGTGGTATATCCATACGGTGTAATATTATTCAGCCATAAAAAGGCACAATGCTACAATCTGGACGAACCTCGTAAACATTAAGAGAAAGGAGCCAGACACAGAAGGTCACATATCGTATGATTCCACTTATATGAAATATCCAGAGTGAGCAAATCCACAGAGACAAAGAGCAGACTAGAGGTTTCCAGAGGATCGGGGAGATGAGTTAATTGGTACAGGGTATTCTTCTGGGTTCACGAAAAAGTTCTGAAAACAAGAGTAAGGTGGTGGTTGCACACACTGTGGATGCATCAAATGCCACTAAACTGTATCCTTTAAAATGGGTACTTATGTTGTGTGAATTTCATGTCAATTTTTTAAAAGGGAAAGCTTCTATATTTTTAAAAATTAGGACTTAAACTAGTATAGAAATATTATATGTTATATGTTATATGAGGAAAAGGAACAGAGAAAGTGGACAGTAAAATAAGATCATTAACTACTGTAATGGTAATTGTGAGATTCAAAGGATACCATTTACAACTGACAAACCACAAAGTAAAAGGTTAAGTTAAAAAAAGATGATTATGGTCATGTTAAAAAGGTATAAACATAAAAATAATCACTAGAACAAAAAAACAGACCTTTCCATATACCAAAAGAAATCTTAAAAGAATAACAAAGACATAGGAAAAACTCCCAGGAAATATAGTACAGCAGTAATTAAAACATAAAATAATCATACAACAGCACTGAGACCAAACATTTTAGTTACATCAATAAATGGAAATGGGCTTAATTTATTTATTGAAAGAGAAAGATTTTCAATTGGCTCATAATAAAATCTAAATCTATGCTATATACAAGAGATACATCTAAAACACAGAGATTTAGAAATACCAAAAATAAAGGAATAAGCAAAGATATAACAGGCAAATCGAAAAAATAAAAAGCAATCCTGATATCAGACAAAGCAGAATTTGGTGAAAATGATTAAATGAAACAAAGAAGAATATTTTATAATGCTAAAAGCCAAAATTAAAAAGAAGACATAACAGATCTCTATATCTATCCAGAAAAAAGACAAAAACCACCCATATAAAGCAGAAACACCAGGAGATAAAATAAGAAATTGATAGAAACCACTACTAGTGGAAATCTTTAACAGCACTCTTAGTAAAAGACAAGTGAAGTGGACAAAAAACAAGAATGGATATAGAAAAATGTAACAATATAATCAATAAGATCTTATGGAGATATTGATATAAATAAAACACTACACTCTAATAACAGAGAATATATTTTCTTTTCAAGTGCTCATGGAATGTTCACAAAAAGTGATCAGAAAACATCAGCAAATTCCATAAAGTAGCAATATTAAAAACAACATGCTCTGACAAAGCAAGATAATTAAAGAAACAAAAAGTCCCTTTGACCTAAAAATGAAAATGCCTTCTGTTAAAAAACTCTTGAGTGAAAGGCGAAATACAAACAGAAATTAGAGGATTTTGAAAAATAACAACAAAACACTACATATCAAAATCTATGGGATCCATTTAAAGCACTGTTCAAAAGAAAAAAATTCATAGCATTGAACAGCTATATCAATAAGAATAATGAAAGTTAATTAATTAAATTCCCATATCAAAAAGCTAGAAAAAGAACAAAAAATAAACAGGAAGAAAGCACAGTAAAGTAAATAATAATGATGAAAGCAGAAATTAATAAGGTAGAGAACAGAAATTAGTTATTGAGATTAATAAATTAAAATCCTGGCTCTTTGAAAAAAATTAACAAAATAGACTAGGTAAGAAAAAACTCCATTACAAGAGCAACAAAAAAGGCAAAATACTCAAAATAAACTTAAGAAATGTATGAAGAAACCCATAAAACACTATGGAAAGAACAAAAGTGCTTGTTCAAAGATGTATCTCATTCTTAGGATATCTTAACATCACCAAGATTTTAGTGCTCCCTAAATTAACATAATTTAATGCAACCCAAATAAAAATATCAAGCTTTTTTTCTGGAGCTAGATAAGTTGATATTATAGTTCATATGGAAAAACAGACATAAAAGAATAGCTAAGAAAACACTGAAAAAGGAAAGCTATGAGGAGAAATTACTACCAGATATAAAACTTGCAACGTCTTTAAAAGTAAAGCAGCATAGTACCAGCACATGAGTACACAGAAAGACCAATGGAATAAAACAGCACGTCCAGAAACTGACTCAATTCGCAAGTATGTGATAAAGGCGATACTTCAAATCACAAGGACAAAGATGGACTTTTTAATAAATGGTGTTGGGACAACTAAAAAAAAGATTAGATCCACTCTTCATACCATATACAAGAATAAACTTCAAATAGATCAGAGATCTAAATGTAAAAGAGTGAAACTATGTAAGTACTAGAAAAAAACATGGGTAGGTTTCTCTATAATGCAGATGTAGGGAGAAGCTATAACTCAAAATCCAGATGAATAAAAGAAAATATTGTTAAATTTGGCTACATAAAAATGAAAAAATTTTTGCATGGTTCCAAACATCATAAAATCAAAAGACAGAGGAAGAGAAGAAGATGGCGGAAGAGTAAGACGCAGAGATCACCTTCCTTCCCACAGATACAGTAGAAATACATCTACATGTGGAACTGCTCCTACAGAACACCCACTGAACGCTGGCAGAAAAAGTCAGACCTCCCAAAAGGCAAGAAACTCCTCACGTACTTGGGTAGGGCAAAAGAAAAAAGAAATAACAGAGACAAAAGAATAGGGATGGGACCTGCACCAGTGGGAGGGAGCCGTGAAGGAGGAAAGGTTTCCACGCACTGGGAAGCCCCTTCGCGGGCGGAGACTGTGGGTGGCAGAGGGGGGAGCTTTGGAGCCACGGAGGAGAGCGCAGCCACAGGGGTGCGGAGGGCAAAGCAGAGAGACTCCCGCACAGAGGCTCGGTGCCGACCAGCACTCACCAGCCTGAGAGGCTTGTCCGCTCACCTGCTGGGGCGGGCGGGGGCTGGGAGCTAAGGCTCGGGCTTCGGTCGGATCGCAGGGAGAGGACTGGGGTTGGCGGCGTGAACACAGCCTGAAGGGGTTAGTGCACCACAGCTAGCTGGGAGGGAGTCTGGGAAAAAGTCTGCAGCTGCCGAAGAGGCAAGAGACTTTTTCTTCCCTCTTTGTTTCCTGGTGCGCGAGGAGAGGGGATTCAGAGCGCCGCCTAAACGAGCTCCAGAGACGGGCGCGAGCCGCGGCTATCAGCGCGGACCCCACAGCAACAGGGGCGCAGAGGGAAAAGCAGAGAGATTCCAACACAGAGGCTCGGTGCCGAGCAGCACTCACCAGCCCAAGAGGTTTGTCTGCTCACCCGCCTGGGCGGGCGGGGGCTGGGAGCTGAGGCTTGGGCTTCTGCTGGATCGCAGGGAGAGGACTGGGGTTGGCAGCGTGAACACAGCCTGAAGGGGTTAGCGCACCACAGCTGGCTAGGAGGGAGTCTGGGAAAAAGTCTGCAGCTGCCGAAGAGGCAAGGGACTTCTTCTTCCCTCTTTGTTTCACGGCGCGCAAGGAGAGGGGATTCAGAGCACCGCCTAAACGAACTCCAGAGACGGGCGCGAGCCGCGGCGATCAGCGCGGACCCCAGAGACGGGCATGAGACGCTAAGGCTGCTGCTGCCGCCACCAAAAAGCCTGTGTGCGAGCACAGGTCACTCTCCACACCGCCCCTCCCGGGAGCCGGTGCAGCCCGCCACAGCCAGGCTCCCGTGATCCGGTGACAACTTCCCCGGGAGAACGCACGGTGCGCCTCGGGCTGGTGCAATGTCACGCCGGCCTCTGCCGCCGCAGGCTCGCCCCGCATCCGTATCCCTCCCACCCCCCGGCCTGAGTGAGCCAGAGCCCCCGAAGGAGCTGCTCCTTTAACCCCGTTCTGTCTGGGCGGGGAACAGACGCCCTCAGGCAACCTACATGCAGAGGCGGGTCCAAATCCAAAGCTGAACCCCCGGAGCTGTGCGAACAAAGAAGAGAAAGGGAAATCTCTCCCAGCAGTCTCAGAAGCAGCGGATTAAAACTCCACAAACAACTTGATGCGCCTGCATCTGTTGAATACCGGAATAGACAACGAATCATCCCAAATTCAGGAGGTGGACTTTGGGAGTAGGATATATTAATTTTTCCCCTTTTCCTTTTTCTGTGAGTGTATATGTATATGCTTCTGGGTGAGATTTTGTCTGTATAGCTTTGCTTTATAATAGCTTTATTTTACTGCACTATATTTTATCCTCTTTCTTTCTTTCTTCCTATTTTTTCTCCCTTTTACTCTGAGCCGTGTGGATGAAAGGCTCTTGGTGCTCCAGCCAGGCATCAGGGCTGTGCCGCTGAGGTGGGAGAGCCAACTTCAGGACACTGGTCCACAAGAGACCTCCCAGCTCCACGTAATACCAAACGGCGAAAATCTCTCAGAGATCTCCATCTCAACATCAAGACCCAGCTTCACTCAATGACCAGCAAGCTACAGTGCTGGACACCCTATGCCAAACAACTAGCAAGACAGGAACACAGCCCCATCCATTAGCAGAGAGGCTGCCTAAAATCATAATAAGGCCACAGACACCCCAAAACACACCACCAGACGTGGACGTGCCCACCAGAAAGACAAGATCCAGCCTCATCCACCAGAACACAGGCACTAGTTCCCTCCACCAGGAAGCCTACACAACCCACTGAACCAACCTTAGCCACTGGGGACACATACCAAAAACAACGGGAACTACGAACCTGCAGCCTGTGAAAAGGAGACCCCAAACACAGTAAGATAAGCAAAATGAGACGACAGAAAAACACACAGCAGATGAAGGAGCAAGGTCAAAACACACCAGACCTAACAAATGAAGAGGAAATAGGTAGTCTACCTGAAAAAGAATTCAGAATAATGATAGTAAGGATGATCCAAAATCTTGGAAATAGAATAGACAAAATGCAAGAAACATTTAACAAGGACGTAGAAGAACTAAAGAGGAACCAAGCAATGACGAAAAACACAATAAATGAAATTAAAAATACTCTAGATGGGATCAATAGCAGAATAACTGAGGCAGAAGAACGGATAAGTGACCTGGAAGATAAAATGGTGGAAATAACTACTGCAGAGCAGGATAAAGAAAAAAGAATGAAAAGAACTGAGGACAGTCTCAGAGACCTCTGGGACAACATTAAACGCACCAACATTCGAATTATAGGGGTCCCAGAAGAAGAAGAGAAAAAGAAAGGGACTGAGAAAATATTTGAAGAGATTATAGTTGAAAACTTCCCTAATATGGGAAAGGAAATAGTTAATCAAGTCCTGGAAGCACAGAGAGCCCCATACAGGATAAATCCAAGGAGAAACACGCCAAGACACATATTAATCAAACTGTCAAAAATTAAATATAAAGAAAACATATTAAAAGCAGCAAGGGAAAAACAACAAATAACACACAAGGGAATCCCCATAAGGTTAACAGCTGATCTTTCACCAGAAACTCTGCAAGCCAGAAGGGAGTGGCAGGATATACGTAAAGTGATGAAGGAGAAAAACCTACAACCAAGATTAATCTACCCAGCAAGGATCTCATTCAGATTTGATGGAGAAATTAAAACCTTTACAGACAAGCAAAAGCTGAGAGAGTTCAGCACCACCAAACCAGCTTTACAAACAAATGCTAAAGGAACTTCTCTAGGCAAGAAACACAAGAGAAGGAAAACACCTACAATAACAAATCCAAAACATTTAAGAAAATGGGAATAGGAACATACATATCGATAATTACCTTAAATGTAAATGGATTAAATGCTCCCACCAAAAGACACAGACTGGCTGAATGGATACAAAAACAAGACCCATATATATGCTGTCTACAAGAGACCCACTTCAGACCTAGGAACACATACAAACTGAAAGTGAGGGGATGGAAAAAGATATTCCATGCAAATGGAAATCAAAAGAAAGCTGGAGTAGCAATTCTCATCTCAGACAAAACAGACTTTAAAATAAAGACTATTACAAGAGACAAAGAAGGACACTATATAATGATCAAGGGATTGATCCAAGAGGAAGGTATAACAATTGTAAATATTTATGCACCCAACATAGGAGCACCTCAATACATAAGGCAAATACTAACAGCCATAAAAGGGGAAATCGACAGCAACACAATCATAGTAGGGGACTTTAACACCCCACTTTCACCAATGGACAGATCATCCAAAATGAAAATAAATATGGAAACACAAGCTTTAAATGATACATTAAACAAGATGGACTTAATTGATATTTATAGGACATTCCACCCAAAAACAACAGAATACATATTTTTCTCAAGTGCTCATGGAACATTCTCCAGGATAGATCATATCTTGGGTCACATCAAGCCTTGGTAAATTTAAGAAAATTGAAATCGTATCAAGTATCTTTTCTGACCACAACGCTATGAGACTAGATATCAATTACAGGAAAAGATCTGTAAAAAATACAAACACATGGAGGCTACACAATACACTACTTAATAACGAAGTGAACACTGAAGAAATCCAAGGGGAAATCAAAAAATACCTGGAAACAAATGACAATGGAGACACGACGACCCAAAACCTATGGGACGCAGCAAAAGCAGTGCTAAGAGGGAAGTTTATAGCAATACAAGCCCACCTCAAGAAACAGGAAACATCTCGAATAAACAACCTAACCTTGCACCTGAAGCAATTAGAGAAAGGAGAACCAAAAAACCCCAAAGCTAGCAGAAGGAAAGAAATCATAAAGATCAGATCAGAAATAAATGAAAAAGAAATGAAGGAAACAATAGCAAAAATCAATGAAACTAAAAGCTGGTTCTTTGAGAAGATAAACAAAATTGATAAACCATTAGCCAGACTCATCAAGAAAAAAAGGGAGAAGACTCAAATCAATAGAATTAGAAATGAAAAAGGAGAAGTAACCACTGACACTGCAGAAATACAAACGATCATGAGAGATTACTACAAGCAACTCTATGCCAATAAAATGGACAACCTGGAAGAAATGGACAGATTCTTAGAAATGCACAACTGCCGAGACTGAACCAGGAAGAAATAGAAAATATGAACAGACCAATCACAAGCACTGAAATTGAAACTGTGACTAAAAATCTTCCAACAAACAAAAGCCCAGGACCAGATGGCTTCACAGGTGAATTCTATCAAACATTTAGAGAAGAGCTAACACCTATCCTTCTCAAACTCTTCCAAAATATTGCAGAGGGAGGAACACTCCCAAACTCATTCTACGAGGCCACCATCACCCTGATACCAAAACCAGACAAAGATGTCACAAAGAAAGAAAACTACAGGCCAATATCACTGATGAACATAGATGCAAAAATCCTCAACAAAATACTAGCAAACAGAATCCAACAGCACATTAAAAGGATCACACACCATGATCAAGTGGGCTTTATCCCAGGAATGCAAGGATTCTTCAATATACGCAAATCAATCAACGTGATACATCATATTAACAAATTGAAGGAGAAAAACCATATGATCATCTAAATAGATGCAGAGAAAGCTTTCGACAAAATTCAACACCCATTTATGATAAAAGCCCTGCAGAAAGTAGGCATAGAGGGAACTTTCCTCAACATGATAAAGGCCATATATGACAAACCCACAGCCAACATTGTCCTCAATGGTGAAAAACTGAAACCATTTCCACTAAGATCAGGAACAAGACAAGGTTGCCCACTCTCACCACTATTATTCAACACAGTTTTGGAAGTGTTAGCCACAGCACTCAGAGAAGAAAAAGAAATAAAAGGAATCCAAATCAGAAAAGAAGAAGTAAAGCTGTCACTGTTTGCAGATGACATGATACTATACATAGAGAATCCTAAGGATGCTACCAGAAAACTACTAGAGCTAATCAATGAATTTGGTAAAGTAGCAGGATACAAAATTAATGCACAGAAATCTCTTGCATTTCTATACACTAATGATGAAAAATCTGAAAGTGAAATTAAGAAAACACTCCCGTTTACCATTGCAACAAAAAGAATAAAATATCTAGGAATAAACCTACCTAAGGAGACAAAAGACCTGTATGCAGAAAATTATAAGACACTGATGAAAGAAATTAAAGATGATACAAATAGATGGAGAGATATACCATGTTCTTGGATTGGAAGAATCAACATTGTAAAAATGACTCTACTACCCAAAGCAATCTACAGATTCAATGCAATCCCTATCAAACTACCAATGGCATTTTTCACAGAACTAGAACAAAAAATTTCACAATTTGTATGGAGACACAAAAGATCCCGAATAGCCAAAGCAATCTTGAGAACGAAAAATGGAGCTGGAGGAATCAGGCTCCCTGACTTCAGACTATATTACAAAGCTACAGTAATCAAGACAGTTTGGTACTGGCACAAAAACAGAAATATAGATCAATGGAACAGGATAGAAAGCCCAGAGATAAACCCACGCACATATGGTCACCTTATTTTTGATAAAGGAGGCAAGCATATACAGTGGAGAAAAGACAGCCTCTTCAATAAGTGGTGCTGGGAAAATTGGACAGATACATGTAAAAGTATGAAATTAGAACACTCCCTGACACCATATACAAAAATAAACTCAAAATGGATTAAAGACCTAAGTGTAAGGCCAGACACTATCAAACTCTTAGAGGAAAACATAGGCAGAACACTCTATGACATAAATCACAGCAAGATTCTTTTTGACCCAGCTCCTAGAGAAATGGAAATAAAAACACAAATAAACAAATGGGACTAATCAAACTTAAAAGCTTTTGCACAGCAAAGGAAACCATAAACAATACCAAAAGACAACCCTCAGAATGGAAGAAAATATTTGCAAATGAAGCAACTGACAAAGGATTAATCTCCTAGATTTACAAGCAGCTCATGCAGCTCAATAACAAAAAAATGAACAACCCAATCCAAAAATGGGCAGAAGACCTAAATAGACATTTCTCCAAAGAAGATATACAGATTGCCAACAGACACATGAAAGAATGCTCAACATCATTAATCATTAGAGAAATGCAAATCAAAACTACAATGAGATATCATCTCACACCGGTCAGAATGGCCATCATCAAAAAATCTACAAACAATAAATGCTGGAGAGGGTGTGGAGGAAAGGGAACACTCTTGCACTGTTGGGGGGAATGTAAATTGATACAGCCACTATGGAGAACAGTATGGAGGTTCCTTAAAAAACTAAAAATAGAACTACCATACGACCCAGCAATCCCACTACTGGGCATATACCCTGGGAAAACCAAAGTTCAAAAAGAGTCATGTACCAAAATGTTCATTGCAGCTCTATTTACAATAGCCAGGACATGGAAGCAACCTAAGTGTCCATCATTGGATGAATGGATAAAGAAGATGTGGCACATATATACAATGGAATATTACTCAGCCATAAAAAGAAATGAAATGGAGGTATTTGTAATGAGGTGGATGGAGTTAGAGTCTGTCATACAGAGTGAAGTAAGTCAGAAAGAGAAAAACAAATACAGTATGCTAACACATATATATGGAATCTAAGGGGGAAAAAAAAGGCCATGAAGAACCTAGTGGCAAGACGGGAATAAAGACACAGACCTACTAGAGAATGGACTTGAGGATATGGGGAGGGGGAGGGGTGAGATGTGACAGGGTGAGAGAGTGGCATGGACATATATACACTACCAAATGTAAGATAGATAGCTAGTGGGAAGCAGCCGCATAGCACAGGGAGATCAGCTCGGTGCTTTGTGACCACCTAGAGGGGTGGGATGGGGAGGGTGGGAGGGAGAGAGATGCAAGAGGGAAGAGATATGGGAACATATGTATGTGTATAACTGATTCACTTTGTTATAAAGCAGAAACTAACACACCATTGTAAAGCAATTATACTTCAATAAAGATGTTTAAAAAAAATCAAAAGACAAATGACACTTCTAATAAAAATCAATTTAATTTTCTCTACCTATTCTTCACTCCTCTCCTAGGTGCCTGGTACATAGTAAGCACTTAATAAATAATGATAAATGAAATTATCATTATCATCCAGCTTAGATTCCTTGGTCCATTATTTTAATTGCTCTTTTGTCAATATCCTAAAACCTGTTACTCAACTATCTTTATTTGACAGCTACCTGGCAAAACCTTAATCCTAGAACTACTTGCCTTCTCCATACCTGATTGACAGACACTGATGAGTAAAAAATCACACATTTAGATTGACTGGTGCTATTGAAAATTCAGGTTCACCAATTCTATTTGAGCTCACAATATTTTCAGGCATTCTTATTATGTTTTCTTCATCAGCCTCTTCTCCCATTCTCAGCATCAAACCTCATCCTCTTTCTTCAAAATGCCACTTGTTATCTACACTTGGATGCGGCATAGATATTTCAAATTCAACATGTTAAAGACTAAATTCAACATCCTTCCCACCCAGCACTTCCCTCAACTATCCAAATACTTTCCCTCCCTTCTCCAGCCCCCTTACCTTGGTAATGGCACCACCATAAGGCCAGAAACCTGGCAGTCATCCTTGTCTCCAACTGCTGCCTTACCAGCAACCTTCCCAATATCAGATCAATCATCAAATCATGTTCATTACTTTCCATGTACGTGTAGAATCCAACCACTTTTTTCATGGGTTCCATGAGCCCAGATAAATATTATTTTCTAACAGCTTATAGTTTTTCAAAACCCACCTCCCTGCCTCCACTCTTACCCTAATTCTAATTCTTTCTCCAAACTGCAGTTAGCTTTCTAATTGGCTTAAGACTCTTACAAGGCCCTCTTTGATCTGACCCTAGCCAAACTCTTCAACTTTACTAAATTTCTTTCAGTCTCAAACATGTCACTCTCTCACCTCTAGGACTTTGCAAACACTATTCTCTCTACTTGAGATACTTCCCTTATACTTCTTAATCTGGTTAACTCTTATTCAAACTTCAGGTTTCAAATACAACATCACTTACTCTGGGCTCTATCTTATTTCTCAGAATAGTTAAGAGCCTGATGTCATTTGTTTCCTACCCTGTGCTGTCCCTGCCCTCAAGGAACTTACAATGTAATGTAAATAAACACATAAGAAAGGAGTCTTTTTTTTTTTCTAAATGTGGGAGTCACAGAGAAGGTGACATCTGGATAGTTTTAAAGAATGAAGAGATGTCTGGCAGAATGATGAGGATACTACGCCCTCTCTTCCCCATAAATTACATACACAGGGAGGGAAAGATGTGAGAGGATGGTATCCAAACAGATATATGAACATGTACATGTGCAGGGCATGAAGGAGGGAGGTCAGGGACAAGTAATTCTGTATTATAGTTCAGTATTTCCCAAGGGTGGTCTGCAGACCATCTGCTTCAGAATAACCAGGCATTAGATTTAATCATTCAGAATCTCTGGAATTGGGTGCCCAGTAATATGCAATTGTGGGTAATAACCCAAGAGATCTTATGCACATCAACGTTTAAGAATTGTAGGTAATAATTTTTTTTAATAGAGAGAAACTGACCTTTATCCTAAAAAGGGTCACTTAAGTAGTTTAACTTTTTATATAAATATAAAGAAAGCTGGAAGATTTGTTTAGTGATTAGAGTTTAGCAGAATACCTTGAGATTCAATGATAGATAACACACTCCATCCCTGGTTACCAGGGAGAATTAATTGGCTTAAACAAACCAAGACTTTCTGGGAGGAACTCCGTAAGAGGCCTTTTGCATTTGGATGATAGGGGAAAAATTGCTTAATTCATGGGGGATTCTCATAAAGACATTGATTGTGGGCTCTGCATTGAGAGGGTACTCAAACTCAGCTAGGCACTTCTCTGTGACAACAGAGTCTCATAAAAGAATGGATTGTGTTGTATGCCTGAAAGGATTGGGAACTAAAAGTATATAAAGAGGGATACCGTAAGTCAACTGGAACACTGAGAGAGTAAATTTTCCATGGAATCATCATCATCTGAAAGGAACTTACCAGCTTTTGCCAAAACTTTTTGCCAGTGAAATTTTGCTGTTTGGGGACCAGCAGCACCAGATGATGGAAATGACTATTTGACACCTGTACCACCTAGTAACAAAGAACAACAATAATACCAGACTGAGAATCACCAAGATTCCTCCCTGCTTAGAAGTGGGAATCAGATACATCTTCTGTTTAAAATGAACAAACCCTTTGAAGCTTTCAGACAATACAGTGGAAAGGGAAATGCCTGTATTTCAGATATTATGTGGGAAAGGGTGATATTCTGCTAAATATAGCATATAGGGACTTGGGTTGGCTTTAATTTGTTAGAGAATAAGACCCAGACTGCATTTTCACTTTGAGTTTTATGAAGCAGATCACACCAGTTGTATGTAAAAGATTTAGCAGAGTCTGGATCACTGCAATTAACCAATAAATGGTAGTCATTGTGGTGGTTATTATTTTAGAGGAAGAGAGAAACAAAGGTGGTTATAACATTTATAGTCTGAATATTAGGGAGAATGATCACAAACAGGGAAATTAGGAGAAAGATCAGAGTTTGTGGGGAATAACTGGCTTAACACACACACACACGCTGAGTTTGGGGTAGAATAAAGGCATCCAAATAGAGACGTTCATTTGCTTAAGATGCAACTTCCTATCATTTCTGCTGGTTGAAATCTTGTCCTTCCTCTATCTCGTTTTACCTTCCAGCTTCCTTTCTGCCCCTACACCTTTGCAATTATTCTCGCCTTCTCAATCCTGTAGTACATTTATATTTCTGCTATTACTCTTATTACATTCTATTTTATATCATAATTATTTTTCTACATATACGTCTTGTCAACTAGATTGTGAGTTCCTTGAGAGCAGGGAGAGATTAAAGTCAGGTAGATTGTTTTCGTTTTTCCCAAAGGATCTTGCTGGTGGTTGGTACTTTACAAATCTATCAGCAGCAATCAAGGGAAGCATTCAGTACTCTGTGTGCTCTAGATACAACACCTAAACTTCCACATCACTGTTCGCAGGATGAACAGAAGGAACCAAGGATTGTGTGATCCTAGCAAGATTCCTGATGCTCCCATTGTTCAACACTCACAACTTCCACTAATCGCCTTGAGACCTTCAAGACTAATCTCATAATGCCCTTTATGCCCCACCACTCCAAGGAGTCCAGAGCTCCTAGGTCATCCCTCAATGCCCAGATTCTAATCCCTATAGGTCTCTACGAGCAATGAGACAATTCTCCACATGCCTCAGCACCACTTATTCCCCTTCCCTGCTCTATTTTTCTCCACAGTGTTTACCACCACCTGACTATTTAACTGTCTGTGTCCTGACTCTTAAGTGTAAATTCCATGAGTGCAGAGATTTTTTTGGTCTGTTTTGTTCATTGCTGTAACTCCAGAACCTAGAATAGTACCTGGTTCCTGGTAGGGCTCAATGGATACGTGCAGAATAAATAAATGGATACATATTTGTTAATTCAGTCAACGAATATTTCAGTGCCTATAATACATCCCTAGGATACATTAATGAACAAGAAGGGCATGGCCCCAATCCTCACGAAGATTATAGTTTAGGTGAAAAGATGACATTAAACAAATGCTACATAATTATGCATAATTATGAGAAATGCTCTGAAGGATAGGATATGTAATAGGGAGAATTAATCTAGTGGGATATGAAGGGGGATTCCAAGCTAGATCCTGAAGAAATATATTTAAGCAAAGACTAAAGAATAGGTAGGAATTAGGTGAGCAGAGAAGAGCAAAAGAAGATTCCAAATAAAAAGAATGTGCCAGGGCTTCCCTGGTGGTGCAGTGGTTAAGAATCCGCCTGCCAATGCAGGGGACATGGGTTCGAGCCCCGGTCGGGGAAGATCCCACATGCCGCGGAGCAACTAAGCCCGTGCACCACAACTACTGAGTCTGTGCTCTAGAGCCTGCGAGCCACAACTACTGAGCCCACGTGCCACAACTACTGAAGCCCGCGCACCTAGAGCCCGTGCTCCACAACAAGAGAAACCACCACAATGAGAAGCCCGTGCACCACAACAAAGAGTAGCCCCCGCTTGCCGCAACTAGAGAAAGCCCGCGCACAGCAACGAAGACCCAGCACAGCCAAAAAAACAAACAAACAAACAAATAAATAAATAAAATCTTTAAAAAAAAAAAAAGTGTGCCAAGACCCTAAAAAGGAACATAGGTGTTTATTTAGCAGCTTTATTGAGAAAAAATTAACATGCAATAAACTGTACCTATTTAAAGTGTACAATAGGTTACGTTTGACATATTAAGTTTGACATAAGTTTTGACATACATACATGAAACCATCATCACAATTAAGATAATGAACATATCCATCTCCGCCTTGGCACATAATCTGTAATTACTCAACTAATATTTATTGGTATCTAACCATGTGTCAGGCCCTGAGTATACACTGGTATATGATCCCTGCCCTTTGGTACTTAAAGTTCAATAGGTATCTGGTTCAAGGAAGCAAAAGAAAGCCAGTGTAACAATGTCTGGGAAAGTAGGCAGAGGCCATACTTGCAAGGTCTCGCAGACCGTATTTTGATCTTAATACAAAGAGTAATGGGAAGCAAGCAGGCAGGGACTCAGTCCATGCTGGACTTGAACAGGAAGGTTTAAGAATGTTTTAAGTAGGGCAGTGACATGATCACATTTGTCTTTTCAGAAAGATCACGCTGACAAAAATGTGAAGAATAGGTAAGTGAAAGTCAAGAGTAGCTTCTGGAGGAACCAGTTAAGCAAGTGCAACAGTCCTGGCCAGACATGATGGTAGTTTGGCCAAGGGTAGTGGTAGTAGAAAGGATAAGTTTTAGACTGATTCAAGAGATTTAGGAAGCAGGACAATCAGGACTTAGTGGTGAATTAGATATGATGGGTAAGGAAAATGGAGGAGTCAAGGATTATTCTCAGTTTTCTGGCTAAACAATTAGTTGGATGTGATGTCACTACCAAGACAGGGGACTCTAGAGGAAGAAGACTTTGACAGAAACAATGAGTTCAGTCTTGGACATAGTGAGGCTGATGATCTAAAGAGATACGTAAGTGGACATACCCAGAAGGCAGTTAATTATACCAAGGTTGGATAGAATAGAAACAGACTGCAAAGGTGACTGAGAAAGGGTGACTAGGCAAAGAAAAGAAATAAAAGGCATTCAAGCTGGGAGGGAAGAAGTAAAACTACTATCTCTATTTACAGATGGAATGATCTTATATATAGAAAATCCTAAGGAACCTACACAAAAACTATTAGAGATAAATAAACAAGTTCAGCAAGGTTATGAGATCAATACACAAAAATCAATTGTACTTATATGCACTTGCACCGAACAGTGACATTTTAAAAAGCAATCAAAGATATAAAACCTTACCATTACCCCAGGAAGTTTTCTCATGCCCCTTACCAGTCAATCCCCTCCAGAGGCAACCAGTGTTCTGATTTTTTTTTAAATGATTGATTAGTTTTGCCTATTTTAGAACTTCCTATAATAAAATCAAACAACATGCACTCTTTTGAGTGAGGCTTTTTTCACATAGCATAATATTTTTGAGATGTACTCATGTTGTTGCACATATCAGTAGTTTGCTCTTTTTTTAAAAAATTATTGTCAGACAAAGCTGACTTTATTTTTTTTTTTTAATTGGAGTATAGTTGCTTTACACTGCTGTGTCAGTTTCAATACAGCAAAGTGAATCAGCCATACGTACACATATATCCCCTCTTTTTTAGATTCCCTTCCCATTTAGGTCACCACAGAGCACTGGGCAGAGTTCCCTGTGCTATATAGTAGGTTCTCATTAGTTATCTGTTTTATACATAGTAGTGTATATATGTCAATCCCAATCTCCCAGTTCATCTCACCCCCCAGTTTGCTCCTTTTTATTGCTGAGTAGTAGTCCATTGTATGAATATAACAGTTTATTTAGCCATCCTTCTGTTCATGCACAACAAGGCTGTTTCCAGTTTGGGGCTATTACAACTAAAGCTGCCATGAACATTCTTGTACACGGTTTTTGTTGACATTTTTTTTTTTTTTTTTGGCTGCGCCAGGTCTTAGTTGCGGCATGCGGGATCTTCACCACTGCATGTGGGATCTTTAGTTGCGGCATGCAGACTCTTAGTTGCAGCACACAGACTCTTAGTTGGGGCATGTGGACTTAGTTGCAGCATGCATGAGGGATCTAGTTCCCCGACCATGGATCGAACCCGGGCCCCCTGCATTGGCAGTGTGGAGTCTTACCCACTGGACCACCAGGGAAGTCCCTTTGTTGACATTTTTGAAATGTGCTTTCATTTATTTTGAGTAAATACTTGAGTGGAATTTCTGATCATAGGGTAGGTGTATCTGTAGACCATTGTCCAAAGTGGTTATACCATTTTATATTCCCAAAAATAATGTATAAGACTTCTGATTGCTCCACATCCTTACCAATATTTGGCTTTTTAATTTTAGCCATTCTGGTGGGAACGCAGTAATACTATCTCATTGTGGTTTTAATTTACACTTCCCTGATGACTAATAATGTTGAGTGCTTTTTATTGTGCTTATTAGCCATTTGTATAGCATAATCTTTGTGATGTGTTTGTTTACATCTTTTGCCCATATTATATTGGGTTGCTTGTCTCATTACTGAATTGCAAGAGTTCTTTATATATCTCGATACCAATCTTTAGTCAACATATGTTTGGCAAATATTATCCCAGGTGACAAGTATTTATGGACTGGGTTGCTTATAGTTTTTAAGTAATGTTACAGAACTTCTCTCTTTGAAATCAAACAGATTTGGATTTAAATCCTGGCTTTACCTATAACTAGCTGTGGGAATTTGAGCAAGGTATTTAACTTTGGGGGCATTTTTTTCCATCTCTAAAACAGAGACACCACTTACCTTTATAGGGTTGTTGTGATGATTTAGACAATGGATTTAGACATATCTGGCATATAAAAGGTTTTCAATAAATGTTAGTTCCATTCTTTTCTGATTTTAGTTCTACGATAATATGGCAATTGCTGCCTTAAATAGCGGAACTGCAATTCTTACACTGTAAAACTCTATAAAAATTTGAATTTTCACAATGGTAAAAATCATTGCAATAGTGGAAACCATAAAGAATTAGGGCTCCTGGGAAGAGAGTAATGTATCTTTCTTTTATTCTAGTTCAGTAACATATTCAAAATAAGGCTGAACCTAAAAGTAGCTAAATCAAATGAAATTCATCTGGAGGTAAAATTGAAAAGAGTAAGGTGAAAAATTCAAATTGTGTTGTGCTAAGTCATCTGTTATAGCATGTGGAAAATTTAAATAACATGCTATTGCAAATACAATTGTACTAAATCCCATCTACACCAGAGTTAGTTGTATTTCATCTCTTACAGAAATTCACATAAAAATAGGTTTAACCCAAAAACATTTTTACGGAATAACTTCAACATAATAATGTTTATGTAAAAGTTGTGTTAATAACTTACTATAAATAAGCTAATTCAGTTCTAGTAATTACTATAATTGTAATTATACAGTACAGAACTTGCTTTATTGTTCCTATATTTATTTGTTGCTATAAAAAATTTCAGGTTCTGGATCTAAATTCTGCCCCCTTGGTTTACTAGTCAAGCAAGTTAACTCTTCTAAATCTCATTTCTTTCATTTGTAAAATGGAGATGGTAATATTATCTATCTTATATCACTGCTATGAGGATTAAGTAAGTGTATAAAGCCCTTAGCACAGAATACTTTTAGCATATAGTAAGCGATCAATAATATTAGTTATTTGTTATTGTTGTTTACTATGTTATTATTGTTTATTATGTCTTACTTGCAAGATATAAATCTTTCCAAACAGTAAATCCACAGTGGTCTGTGAAAATGAAAATATTGGGAAGCACGGCACTGAAATGAGCTCTTCAATTCATCTCCCACTCCCACTTCCAGCCCTGTGCCACTGCCTTAAGCTAGCCACTTCTCTCACTTTTTCTATCTATTGCAATAGCCTTCTACGTTCATTCTTTATTCTCACCAATCCATTCTCCACACTGAGGCGAGAATGATCTATCTCAAGATCAAACCTGGCCATGTCACCACCCTTGTTATTAAAAAGCTTGTATGGCTTCCCATCTATCTACAGCAGAGGCCATAAACTGATAGCCTATGGGTTGAGTAAAAAGTAAAGATGAAGGGTTTTTTTCCCCAGACACACAGGTGCTTTGAAAATATGATTTCATATTAAAAATATGGATATGTAACTTCTCTTCAAAAAATTAGAAAATTCAGCAACACTAGGCCCAAATTTCCACATAGAAAACTGTGCTGGAGCAGAGGACAGAACACCTAGATAAGACAGGGCATATGTGATTTGTGATTTCCAGTTTACCACAGTCCTTATCCACTTCAATTCATTCAAGTACCTTACCTGCCTGGCTCCCCATAAACAACTGAATTTGTGCTACCTGCTTTACAGGATATATTCTAAACTCCTTAGAAAGACATACCCTTGATGATCTGGGTTCAAGTTAAATTTCCTCTCAATTCCCATCATCTCTCTTATGCTTTCCCTTTACACATGTGCTATAGTCATCACTTCTCAAAAACACCACATTGTTTCACACATTCTTTTACCTTGTAAGCTGTACATTTAGTACCTTCTGCTTGGAATGTCCTTCCCAAATTTGTTTCCCCAGGAAATGAATGCTTCTACTCCTCCAAATGAGATAATGCATGTAGCACAGAGGCGGGCATATAGTAACCTCTCATTAAATATCCTTACAACAATTCTAAGAGGTAGGTATTATGACCCTATATTAGAGACAAGGATGTTGTTGCCTAAATAAAGTAAGTAACTTAATCAAGACCAAGGAGCTAGTGACACATTTGGAATTTCTTTTTCTCATTGTTGATAAGATTTTTTTTTATCCAATTGTTTTTTTCTTAATTGAAGTATAGTTGATTTATAATATTGTGTTACTTTCTAGTGTATAGCGAAGTGATACATATATATGTATTGTTTTTCATATTCTTTTCCATTATGGATTATTACAGGATATTAAATATAGTTCCCTGTGCCATACAGTAGGACCTTGTTATCTATTTTACATATAGTAGTTTTTTTGTTTTTGTTTTTTTAATATTTATTTATTTATTTGGCTGCGCCAGGTCTTACTGCGGCACGCGGGATCTTTGTTACCATGTGCGGGATTTCCTTGTGGCGTGCAGGATCTTCGTTGCGGCACACGGGATCTTTAGTTGCGCATGCGAGACCTAGTTCCCTGACAAGGGATCGAACCTGGGCCCCCTCCATTGGGAGCACAGAGTCTTAACCACTGGACCACCAGGGAAGTCCCTACATATAGTAGTTTGTATCTTTAATCCCATACTCCTAATTTATCCCTTCCCCCTGCTTTTCCCCTTGGCAACCACAAGCCTGTTCTCTATTTCTGTGAGTCTGTTTCTGTTTCAAAGATAAGTTCATTTGTGTCCTATTTTAGTTTCCACATAAAAGTGATATCACATGGTATCTGTCTTTCTCTTTCTGACTTATTTCACTTAGGATGATAATCTCTAGGTCCATCCAAGTTGTTGCAAATGGGACTATTTCATTCTTTTTTTATGGCTGAGTAGTATTCCATTGTGTGTGTGTGTGTGTGTGTGTGTGTGTGTGTGTGCCACATCTTCTTTATCCATTCATCTGTCGATGGACATGTAGGTTGCTTCCATGTCTTGGCTGTTGTAAATAGTGCTGCTATGAACACTTGGGGTACTTGTATCTTTTCAAATTAGAGTTTTCTCTAGATATATGCACAGGATTGGGATTGCTGGATCATATGGTAACTGTATGTTTAGTTTTTTGAGGAACCTCCATACTGTTTTCCAGAGTGGCTGCACCAATTTACATTCCTAACAGCAGTGTAGGAGGGTACCCTTTATTCCATGCCCTCTGCAGCATTTGTTATTTGTAGACTTTGTAATAATGGTCATTCTGACCAGTGTGAGATGGTACCGCATTATAGTTTTGATTTGTATTTCTCTAATAATTAGCGTTCTTGAGGATCTTTTCATGTGGTCATTGGCCATCTCTATGTCTTCTTTGGAGAAATATCCATTTAGGTCTTCTGCCCATTTTTGATTGGGTTGTTTGCTTTTCTGTTATTGAGCTGTATGAGCTATTTGCATATTTTGGAAGTTAAGCCATTGTCAGTCACATCATTTGCAAATACTTTTTCCCATCCCATAGATTGTCTTTTCATTTTGTTTATGGTTTCCTTTACTGTGCAAAAGCTTGTAAGTTTGATTAGGTCTCATTTGTTTATTTTGCTCCGTTGTTGGAAAAGTTCTCTGGAAGGATGTTCAGATGACTTTTATCTTTTTTCGCTGTACTTTTATATTTTGTTGTAATTAATTAGTATGTAATTTTTTAAAAAACAAAGCTATTTTAAGAAATAATTCTTTTTGAATCCTCAAGAGTAAAGGGATTAATCATAATCCCTCCCATCTCGCTCAAAAACATACTGAATCATATTTAGGAAGTAAATATTTAAGTCCTAAGAATAGGTAACTACATTAAATTAGAAGACAGTTTTAATTTTAAAAAGACATGTTATATACTCAATGTCCCTGAAATAACTTCTTATTAAGTTAAAAATGACTGGAGAATTGCCAATACTTATAGCACAGTACTGAACTTACATTATTTCACATGATTATTGAAAAGTAATTACATTTATCTCATAATACAGCAATCGTTTTCTTCAGAGATCATATATATTTCACATCCACTCTAGATTCAATTTTTTTTTAAAAAAAAGACACATTTAACAGTGTGTAGGGAATTCCCTGGTGGCGCAGTGGTTAAGAATCCACCTGCCAAAAAAAAAGAATCCACCTGCCATTAACAGCTGATCTTTTAGCAGAAACTCTGCAAGCCAGAAGGTAGTGGCAGGATATATTTAAAGTGATGGAAGAGAAAAATCTACAACCAAGATTACTCTACCCAGCAAGGATCTCTTTCAGATTTGATGGAGAAATTAAAACCTTTACAGACAAGCAAAAGCTAAGAGAATTCAGCACCACCAAATCAGCTTTGCAACAAATGCTAGAGGAACTTCTCCAGGCAGGAAACAAAAGAGAAGGAAAAGACCTACAATAACAAACCCAAAACAATTAAGAAAATGGGAATAGGAACATACATATTGATAATTACCTTATGTAAATGGATTAAATGCTCCAACCAAAAGACATAGACTGGCTGATGGATACAAAAACAAGACCCGTATATATGCTGTCTACAAGAGACCCACTTCAGACCTAGGAACACATACAGACTGAAAGTGATGGGATGGAAAAAGATATTCCATGCAAATGGAAATCAAAAGAAAGCTGGAGTAGCAATTCTCACATCAGACAAAATAGACTTTAAACTAAAGACTATTACAAAAGACAAAGAAGGACACTACATAATGATCAAGGGATCAATCCAAGAAGAATATATGAAAATTGTAAATATTTATGCACCCAACATAGGAGCACCTCAATACATAAGGCAAATGCTAACAGCCATGAAAGGGGAAATCGACAGTAACACAATCATAGTAAGGGACTTTAACACCCTACTTTCACCAATGGACAGATCATCCAAAATGAAAATAAATAAGGACACACAAGCTTCAAGTGATACATTAAACAAGATGGACTTAATTGATATTTATACGACATTCCATCCAGAAACAAGGGAATACACTTTCTTCTCAAGTGCTCATGGAACATTCTCCAGGATAGATCATATCTTGGGTCACAAATCAAACCTTGGTAAATTCAAGAAAGTTGAAATTGTATCAAGTATCTTTCCTGATCACAATGCTATGAGACTAGATATCAATTACAGGAAAATATCTGGAAAAAATACAAATACATGGATGCTAAACAATACACTACTTAATAAGCAAGAGATCACTGAACAAATCAAAGAGGAAATCAAAAAATACCTAGAAACAAATGACAATGAAGACACAATGACCCAAAACCTATGGGATGCAGCAAAAGCAGTTCTTAGAGGGAAGTTCAGAGCAATAGAATCCTACCTCAAAAAACAAGAAACATCTCAACTAAACAACCTAAACTTACACCTAAAGCAATCAGAGAAAGAAGAACAAAAAAACCCCAAAGTTAGCAGAAGGAAAGAAATCATAAAGGTCAGATCAGAAATAAATGAAAAAGAAATAAAGGAAACGATAGCAAAGATCAATAAAACTAAAAGCTGGTTCTTTGAGAAGATAAACAAAATTGGTAAACCACTAGCCAGACTCATCAAGAATAAAAGGGAGAAGACTCAAATCAATAGAAGTAGAAATGAAAAAGGAGAAGTAACAACTGACACTGCAGAAATACAAACGATCATGAGAGATTACTACAAGCAACAATATGCCAATAAAATGGACAACCTAGAAGAAATGGACAAATTCTTAGAAAAGCACAACTTTCCGAGATTGAACCAGGAAGAAATAGAAAATATAAACAGACCAATCACAAGCACTGAAATTGAGACTGTGATTAAAAATCTTCCAACAAACAAAAGCCCAGGACCAGATGGCTTCACAGGCGAATTCTATCAAACATTTAGAGGAGAGCTAAAACCTTTCCTTCTCAAACTCTTCCAAAATATAGCAGAGGGAGGAACACTCCCAAACTCATTCTATGAGGCCATCATCACCCTGATACAAAAACCAGACAAAGATGTCACAAAGAAAGAAATCTACAGGCCAATATCTCTGATGAACATAGATGCAAAATCCTCACCAAAATACTAGCAAACAGAATCCAACAGCACATTAAAAGGATCATACACCATAATCAAGTGGGGTTTATCCCAGAAATGCAAGGATTCTTCAATATACGTAAATCAATCAATGTGATAAACCATATTAACAAACTGAAGGATAAAAACCATATGATCATCGCAACAGATGCAGAGGAAGCTTTCGACAAAAATCAACACCCATTTATGATAAAAACTCTCCAGAAAGTAGGCATAGAGGCAATTTACCTCAACATAATAAAGCCCATTTATGACAAACCCACAGCCAACATCGTTCTCAATGGTGAAAAACTGAAACCATTTCCACTAAGATCAGGAATGAGACAAGGTTGTCCACTCTCACCACTATTATTCAACATAGTTTTAGCCACAGCAATCAGAGAAGAAAAAGAAATAAAAAGAATCCAAATTGGAAAAGATGAAGCAAAGCTGTCACTGTTTGCAGATGACATGATACTATACATAGAGAATCCTAAAGATTCTACCAGAAAACTACTAGAGTTAATCAATGAATTTGGTAAAATAGCAGCATACAACATTAATCCACAGAAATTTCTTGCATACCTGTACACTGATGATGAAAAAATCTGAAAGAGAAATTAAGGAAACACTCCCATTTACCATTGCAACAAAAAGAATAAAATACCTAGGAATAAACCTACCTGGGAGACAAAAGACCTGTATGCAGAAAACGAGAAGACACTGATGAAAGAAATTAATGATGATACAAACAGATGGAGAGACATACCGTGTTCTTGGATTAGAAGAATCAACATTGTGAAAATGACTATACTATCCAAAGCAATCTACAGATTCAATGCAATCCCTATCAAACTACCAAAGGTATTTTTCACAGAACTAGAACGAAAAATTTCACAATTTGCATGGGAACAGAAAAGACCCCGAATAGCCAAAGCAATCTTGAGAACGAAAAATGGAGCTGGAGGAATCAGGCTCCTGGACTTCAGACTATACTACAAAGCTACAGTAATCAAGATAGTATGGTACTGGCACAAAACAGAAATATAGATCAGTGGAACAAGATAGAAAACCCAGAGATAAACCCACGCACGCATGGTCACCTTATTTTTGATAAAGGAGGCAAGAATATACAGTGGAGAAAAGAGAGCCTCTTCAATAAGTGGTGTTGGAAAAACTGGACAGCTACATGTAAAAGAATGAAATTAAAACACTCCCTAACACCATACACAAAAATAAACTCAAAATGGATTAAAGATCTAAATGTAAGGCCAGACACTATCAAACTCTTAGAGGAAAACATAGGCAGAACACTCTATGACATAAATCACACCAAGATCCCTTTTGACCCACCTCCTAGGGAAATGGAAATAAAAACAAAAATAAAAAAATGGGACCGAATGAAACTTAAAAGCTTTTGCACAGCAAAGGAAAATATAAACAAGACGAAAAGACAACCCTCAGAATGGGAGAAAATATTTGCAAATGAAGCAACTGAGAAAGATTAATCCCCAAAATTTACAAGCAGCTCATGCAGCTCAATATCAAAAAAAACAAACAACCCAATCCAAAAATGGGCAGAAGACCTAAATAGACATTTCTTCCAAGAAGACATACAGATTGCCAACAAACACATGAAAGAATGCTCAACATCATTAATCGTTAGAGAAATGCAAATCAAAACTACAGTGAGGTATCACCTCACACCAGTCAGAATGGCCATCATCAAAAAATCTACAAACAATACATGCTGGAGAGGGTATGGAGAAAAGGGAACCCTCTTGCATTGTTGGTGGGAATGTAAATTGATACAGCCACTATGGAGAACAGTATGGAGGTTCCCTAAAAAACTAAAAATAGAAGTACCATATGACCCTGCAATCCCACTACTGGGCATATACCCTGAGAAAACCATAATTCAAAAAGAGTCATGTACCACAATGTTCACTGCAGCTCTATTTACAATAGCCAGGACATGGAAGCAACCTAAGTGTCCATCGACAGATGAATGGATAGAGAATATGTGGCACACTGTTGGTGGGAATGTAAATTGATACAGCCACTATGGAGAACAATATGGAGGTTCCTTAAAAAACTAAAAATAGAACTACCATATGACCCAGCAATCCCACTACTGGGCATATATCCTGAGAAAACCATAATTCAAAAAGAGTCATGTACCAAAATGTTCACTGAAGCTCTATTTACAATAGTCAGGACACGGAAGCAACCTAAATGTCCATCAACAGACGAGTGGATAAACAAGATGTGGCACATATATACAATGGAATACTACTCAGCCATAAAAAGAAATGAAATTGAGTCATTTGTAGTGAGGTGGATGGCCCTAGGGTCTGTCATATAGAGTGAAGTAAGTCAGAAAGAGAAAAACAAATACTGTATGCTAACACATACATATGGAATCTAAAAAAAAAAAAAAATGGTGATGAGGAACCTAGGGGCAAGACGGGAATAAAGACGCAGACGTAGAGAATGGACTTGAGGACACGGGGAGGGGGAAGGGTAAGCTGGGACAAAGTGAGAGAGTGACATGGACATATATACACTACCAAATGTAAAATAGATAGCTAGTGGGAAGCACCTGCACAGCACAGGGAGATCAGCTCGGTGCTTTGTGACCACCTAGAGGGGTGGGATAGGGAGGATGGAAGGGAGACGCAAGGGGGAGGAGATATGGGGATATATGTATATGTATGGCTGATTCACTTTGTTATAAATCTGAAACTAACACACCATTGTAAAGCAATTATACTCCAAAAAAGATGTTAAAAAAATACAAATAAAAAATAAAAGAATCCGCCTGCCAATGCAGGGAACATGGGTTCAAGCCCTGGTCCGGGAAGATCCCACATGCCGCGGAGCAACTAAGCCCATGCACCACAACTACTGAGATTGCACTCGAGAGCCCGTGAGCCACAACTACTGAGCCCACGGGCTGCAACTACTGAAGCCCACGTTCCTAGAGCCCGTGCTCAGCAATAAGAAAAGCCTCCGTGATGAGAAGTCCACGCACTGCAATGAAGAGTAGCCCCCACTCACCGCAACTAGACAAAGTCCGAGTGCAGCAACGAAGACCCAGTGCAGCCAAAAAAAAAAAAAAACAAAGAACATTGTGTAGAACTAAGAAATTTCAACACAAGGATTTATTCAAACAATTAACCGCTATATCAGTTATTGAAAAATGCTGCCAACGGAACAACTTCTACATGTTGGCTTCCAGAATGGCCTATGTTCCTCCATATACATTTTCAATTCCCTAAAATCAAGCTTTCTTTAAAAAAATCAATAAAATGTCAAATACTCTCCTCCATTGTCTTTTCAGTGAGCTCCAGTACTATACCACAGCAACTAAGACTCAAAAAAATTAATTTTATATTGAAAACAATTATTGTACGGTATTTCTTTGTTCTAAGGTCAGAAAGTCAATTGCATTTGAACTGTCTACAATGGCATGTATCTGACCAAGATTAATTTAAAACAGATGTCTTTGAAACCAAAGTCCATTCAACAGTTTCACAGCCTATCAACCCTGTGAAAGCCTCTCTGGCTGCAGCTCTGCTGACTATTACACTTCTTTCAGAAATAGTTCAGTCTATTTTTATAAGATAGAAGGTCATATTATTATATTCCATAACCCCATAAGGATCACAGAAGTACAAAAGTACAAAGGAGATAAAGCATGATCTAAGGGGCTTCCTGAGAGTGAACATTAACCAATACTATCAAGAAAAATGCTGAGGAATATTATATGCTGTATGGAACATTATATCACTGTAACCAGTTTTTGTTAATTATGAATAATTCAACTAATATACTTTCAAAGAAATTTAACCAACTGCTTAGCAAATTATTTTAAGAAAATTTTTACAAAGTTATTCGGAATTACAGTTGTTTTTATAACACAAAAAAGGTAAAAGATATTTAAATGAGGCTGTTCAAGTAAGAGTTTACCTTTTTCACTCACCTGCTGCTTTAAAGAATCATAAATTTCATTATATGAATTCTTCAGCCTAAAAATTCTTTTTAAAATCTGCCTAAATTCATAATATCCAAAAATGCAGGGGGGACAGCTTTTCATATTATAAGAATGCTTATAGGTGTGTACACAGATGTAATGTTCAAATTAAAGGAAAGATGATCCATTCAATGCTGAATCCAAAATGCAACCCAAAGGGTTGTAAAAATGAACAAACAGGATTCTGTTTGGGGGCAACCCTATACTTTGTTTTGACCATACTTGCTGAGTGAATATTAATAGTTGTACTTTCCTCTCAAAAAAATTAATCTGCCCAAAAAAGGAGATAAAATGCCAACCTCAGTTGTAATAAATAGCACATATGTTCATTAAAAGCAACATTATAATAACTGAAGAACCCAGTGCCAAATTAGTACTACAAATATATTCTTAGTGGAGTGAGCTAAAATGAACAAAATATGTTCTTTAAAAAAATGATATATTTTATTTTGCAGACAACTGAAAAAATTTCTAATTTACAGTTCTGCAGCAAATATATCACACATGACCCTAGACAAGTCACAACTAATATCAATACAGAACTTTATACTTCAACAAGCACTTCAGATATATTACCTCCTGCAGCTGATCTCTGGGAGAAAATATTCTGCCATAAAAGGAGCTACAAAGATTGTTGCACACGTTTTTCTCCCACAGCATGTCCTTATGATCTTCCCAGAGCCTCTAGGATCACAGGGTTTGGAGCAGTTAGTAAATGAACTGCATATTTAGATTACAACCATCATATAAATCACTCTTTTTTTTTTGGCTGGGCCGTGAAGCTTGCAGGATCTTAGTTCCCCAACCAGGGATCGAACCCAGGCCCTGGCAGTGAAAGCGCCGAGTCCTAACCACTGGACCGCCAGGGAATTCCCGTAAATCACTCATAAAATGAGTTTATAACCCACTCATCAGTAACACTTCTAAATGTTCGGCCTCTTTTCTTCCTTCTACTGCTTTCTAACAAATTCCATAATGTAATGAAAATCGAAACTAACTAAACTGCTACTGGTAAATCATAAAGACAATTAAAAATAAGGTGAAGAAAATCAACAATATATTCCCCATTTATGAAGTCACCTGTTTTTCTTTCTTTCTTTAAAAAATTTATTTATTTATTTATTTATTTATTTTGGCTGCATTGGGTCTTCATTGCTGCGCACGGGCTTTCTCTAGTTGCAGCGAGCAGGGGCTACTCTTCGCTGTGGTGCGTGGGCTTCTCATTGCAGTGGCTTCTCTTGTTGCCAAGCATGGGCTCTAGGCACGTGGGCTTCAGTAGTTGCAGCACGTGGGCTCAGTATATGCCGCTCAAGGGCTGTAGAGTGCAGGCTCAGTAGTTGTGGTGCACGGGCTTAGTTGCTCCGCGTCATGTGGGATCTTCCCAGACCAGGGCTCGAACCCGTGCACCCTGAATTGGCAGGCGGATTCTTAACCACTGCGCCACCAGGGAAGCCCTGTTTTTCTATCTGTACTGCAAAGTGAATTATTTCCTTCATTTAAATTATAACTATCACTAATTTCAACCATTTTATACTACTGGAGAAAAAGTTAATCTTGTAAGAATACATAATAGGGGGACTTCCCTGGTGGTCCAGTGGCTAAGACTCTGAGCTCCCAATGCAGGGGACCCGGGTTCAATCCCTGGTCAAGGAACTAGATCCCACATGTTGCAACTAAAAAGATCCTGCACACGGCAACAAAATTCCCATGTGCCTCAACTAAGACCCGGGGCAGCCAAATAAATAAATAAATTTTTTTTAAAAAAAAGAGGGACTTCCCTGGTGGGGCAGTGGTTAAGAATCCGCCTGCCAATGCAGGGGACACGGGTTCAAGCCCTGGTCCGGGAAGATCCCACATGACGTGGAGCAATGAAGCCCATGCACCACAACTACTCAGCCTGTGCTCTAGAGCGCGCGAGCCACAGTTGCTGGGCCTGCTACTACTGAGGCCTAAGTGCCTGAAGCCTATGATCCGCAATGGGAGAGGCCGCTGCAGTGAGAAGCACATGCACCGCAGCGAAGGGTAGCCCCTGCTCGCCGCAACTAGAGAAGGCCCTCGCGCAGCAACTTAGACCCAACGTGGAAAAAATAAATTTAAAAAAAAAAGGAATACATAATAGGTCCATGATATATTAATTTAATATACTAGGCTCAACAATAGATTTATTGTTCTAGTACAGCATCAGCTAGTTTTTTTTAAGTCTATGCATTAAAGATGTGATATAATGTATAAGGCAAGAATGGGTGTTATTAAAAGCAATAATGATTTGTCATAGTCTATATATAAAATCTATGTCTGAATTTTCTTATTTATGGACAGGAAAGGAAAAATAATTTCAGTATATAATGTTTTCACTTAATTGATTTGTTTTGCCCTTCTCAATCACTATTTTGGACTTAAGTGATTCATTCTATTTTTCACAATGCATAATTGAATATAGCATAATGATTAAGATTTTGGACACAGGTACCAGACTGCCTTGGTTCTAACCTCAGCTCTGCCACTTAACTAGTTATGTGACCTTGGACAAATTCTTATGTGGGAATCATGTCCTCATCCATAAAATCGGAATAATAAAATACACACCTCAAAAAGACTATTGTAAGAATGAAATAAGTTAAAACATGTTAAACACTTAGCACAGTGCTAGCATAGTAAATGTTCACTATATATGTATTAGCTATTAATATTATTGTTGCCACTGTTATGCAGAATAAGTGATATATTATTGGTATACTAAATAACAATATTTACAAAGCTTTAAAAATCATAAGACTGTAATTTATACAACCAAGAAAGATATAATTTTTTTAAAACTCAAAACTTTAGCTTGTCATTTGAATAATAACCAAGTATCCTTTAAAATAAATGAGGGACTTCCCTGGTGGCACAGTGGTTAGGACTCCGTGCTCCCAATGGAGGGGGTCTGGGTTCGATCCCTGGTCAGGGAACTAGATCCTACATGCATGCCACAACTAAGGAGCCTGTGAGCCGCAACTAAGGAGCCCACCTGCCGCAACTAAGGAGCCCACCTGCCGCAACTAAGGAACCCACATGCTGCCACCAAGGGAGCTGGTGAGCCACAACTAAGACCCAGCACAACCAAATAAATAAATAAATAAATAATTTTTAAAAAATAAATGATGAGTTATACATGTTTGTACTATTGATAATTTAACCTTTAAAATGAACATGAAATAAAACTAAAATATTCGTTTTGATGAAGCCAGCTAATAACTGGGTTTGCAGTACCAAAGTGAATTTATTTAATCCATGGAGGTTGGGAATCTGAGAAACTTGAAGTGGAGTTTGGAGAAGGTGCAGGTTTAGGTGACGACAAAATCAAGGGTATGATTATGGGGATAAGAGCTTACAGTCTATTAATATTTGTCGTGAACAGAGGCAGTCCTAATCCTATCCCCTTGCTCTTCTACAAGAATTGAGAAGAATTGTACAAAGATGACAAATTAGGCAACAGTCTCTCATCAACCACAGATAGCTGTCGATATTAACATCCTTTTAATCAAATCAGGATCTTTATGAGCAAAAATCAAATTAAAGTAGATCTTGTAGATGAGGATTTTACAGAATTAAGAGGAGAAATAGCAGGACCTCCAGACACACCATATGAAGGAGGAAGATATCAACTAGAGATTAAAATACCAGAAACATATCCATTTAATCCCCCTAAGATCCGTTTTATCACTAAAATATGGCATCCTAATATTAGTTCCATCACAGGGGCTACTTGTTTGGATATCCTGAAAGATCAATGGGCAGCAGCAATGACTCTCGGCACGGTATTATTGTCATTGCAAGCAGTACTGGCAGCTGCAGAACCAGATGATCCACAAGATGCAGTAGTAGCAAATCAGTACAAACAAAATTCCAAAATGTTCAAATAGACACCTCGACTTTGGGCACATGTGTATGCTGGAGCACCAGTTTCTAGTCCAGAATACACCAAAAAAATAGAAAACCTATGTGCTATGGGCTTTGATAGGAATGCGGTAATAGTGGCCTTGTCTTCAGAATCATGAGATGTAGAGACTGCAACAGAATTGCTTCTGAGTAACTGAGACATAGAGCTACTGATATAGTCAAGCTTGCCCCTTCTTGAGGAGCATCAACATCTGTTATTTTTAGGATTCTGCGTAGATTTCTTTTAAGCTGGCATTCTTGCCTAATGATGTTATCTAGGCACCACTGGAGACTGAAAAAAGTCCCTGCTCTGTAAATAAAGCTAATTAAACGTCTGTAAATTTAAAAAGGGGAAATACTTTAATTTTTTTCTTACTTAATATTGTAAAAATTCTTTGAGCTAGGCTAAAACCATGGAAAAAACATGCTACTTTAGTGTTTAGCAGTGTACCAAGACTAGCAAGAGTTTGCTTCAGGATTTCGTTGAATAATTAAGATAATATTTTGAGTGTGTCAGGGCCATTCAAATTATTGGTGTTGCATCACAGCTACCTTAACTGTTTTTAACATGGATCCTCTGTGGCTGTGAATTTACTTGCATGCTTGTACCTGACTTCTTAGGATGGGTAGCTGAAAAGACCACCATTTTAAGCATTTGAGAATTCTTAAATATGAGATTATTCAGAATTGAAGATGGTGACCTATTCAGAGCCTTTTTGTCCTTGTCAACATATTGGGACACCATATCTGTTTTTCCCCTCTTACCACACACAGCTAATATTCTAATAGTAAATTTCTCTATATTTGGTGGGGAAATGTGCTGAGGGACAGTATCCCTTGCTCCATATTTAGGTCATCCATTTGGAATGTTTTGTCACAATTCTTCACTCTTAAAACTTTCGTATATAAGTAAGTAATAATGTAAAACTGGAGCTGCCAATTTTGTTTCTCTTGCAAAAACAGTAAATACTTGATGTTGCAGTATTCCCAGATTTAATGAAAGAACCCAGCTTAATTTTTCAGTGAATTTAACATCTTTCTATTTTTAAACTGATGAAATTTTTCTTTGACAACTTGCAAGGATGAAATCAACTGTTTGAAGTTTTTTAAGCCTAAGTTTGGCTTTATAAGAGATTGCTTTATTGGATCCTTTAAAAGTCACTCTTGCTTGCATTTCCCCCTATTGACACATGAAAGCTGTGTTGGTATTTTACTCTACATACTTCAAATGCACATAGAAATAGAAGTGTGCTATAAATCTACCTTTCATTATGATGTTTCTGATAATAAGAGAATTGAAAAGTTTACCTTCTCTTGTACATAGTCAGACTTTCTAAACATTTCCTTCTAAGTTCAAAAGTTTGAAAATTATTAGTTTTGCAAGCTCAAACACTAATGTGACCATTTTATGAAGGGTGAAATGGATTTGTGTAGGCTGTTCTACACATAGAAACACAGTTCTTATTAAATATTCAGGGCCAATGCAAAAATAACAAAAATGTAATGGAATCAGAATGAATTAAAGTAAGGCTGTATATTGAAAGTCATATTATAAAAGGTTTGCCTTCTTCAAGCATTACTTATCCTAAATTATAATGGTGAAGTGTTTGGAAAATAGTTTTGAACCATAAATTCAGCATAATTTCATTTGACTTCTCAATAATCTTAGAAGCAATAAAAGAACCATTATTAAATATATTGTAATGTTAAGACGTGGCGGTTCTTCCAAAAACTTGTAAGGCTTTCCTAATGAATAATAAACTCTTGTAGTTGATCTTATTGCATACTAAACACAAGTTGCTGGTTTTTTCCCCTATATGTTTGCTTAAGTATAAATTTCTTTATACAATCACCTCCTTTTGTTGTAGTTTAGTTACTTTCTAAAGATGCCAAAGGAAACAAGATTTTTCTTATTTATATTAAATAGCTAAAACCATGTACTTTTCTTTATATTTTTGAAGGGTGGAATTGTGTGAAAATGTGGACAGTTTTGTTCCATTGTTGGTTAGAATTAATTTTTTTTTTTAGTGGCAGGTGGCTTGGTAATATTAGTAATATTTGGATTATTTTAAATATCAAACACCTCTACCCAGTTTACTATTTGCCTATATTATCAGGGTATATTTAATTGTCCTGTGGTTTGACAAATGAGAGAGAAAGAACTGAGAAGTTACTAAGGGTCAAGCATTATATACTTTGCTCTTGGAGGCAGCTATACCTTGCCTATGACTTTTATGCATATTAGCCCCTTAGGGTTTATGCATCTAACTACAATTCAACATCCCTAATGCCCAGGAAATTGAAAAGTACAATTTTTCATTTCAAAAATTTACCTCATTTACATTTAATGTGATAATCTCTTTCTTTTTCTGGTACATTTCCTACTGTCACCTTCTGTTGTTCTGTTTGTTTGTTTTTGTTTTTTTCCTATTTTTCTACAGGTAGATTTATTTCCCAAACATAGAAATAAAGGCAATTGCTTTTTTCTGTGGTCTTCAAAAAAAAAAAAAAAAAAACTAAAATATTAAAAATGACTCTTATTCAAATAACTTTGGAGATTTGAAATGTTAAGCTAAGAAACAAAAAATATTCTCTTAAACAGCTCAAAGTAAATAGGTAATATGGAAGCACTCATTATTAAATAAAGTTCATATGAGATTAATATCGTATTTATTCCTTTTATTTTGAAACAATCTCAAACTTGCAAAATAGGTGCAAGTACAATTCAAATAATTTTTTGGAGGGGGGAATATTTCCTAATTTTTTTCCAACTTCATTGAAGTATGATTGACAAATAAAAATTGTATATATTTAGGTTGTACAACATGATTTTTTAAGTTATACAATGTGATGATTTAATATACATATACATTGTGAAATGCTTACCACAATCAAGTTAATTAACATATCCATCACTTCACATAGTACCATTTGTGCCTGTGTGTGTATGTGTATGTATGGTAAGAAGATCTACTTAAGATCTACTCTCTTAGCAAATTCCAGTATACAATACAGTATTATTAACTATAATCATTATGCTATATATTAGATCCTTAAAACTTATTCATCTTACAACTGAAAGTTTGTACCCCTTGACCAACATCTCCCTGCTCTCTCACTCCCTAGCCCCTGGCAACCACCATTCTACTCTCTGGTTCTATGAGTCTGACGTTTTTAGATTCCCAAATAATCTATGGGCCATCTAAGTTGCTGGGCTCTAACACTCCCTTTTAGGCTGCTGCCACTTGGTGCTGCTACGTTCCCTCTTTCCCTGTCTAACTTCCTTTTCTCTCTTGCTTCACGAAGGTTTGGACTGAATTTTTCAGGAAAGTAAGGCAGAAGAGAGAAAAGGTTAAGGGTTCAGAGACTAGAGAGAAGAGTAAAGAGGAAGAGCAAGTATTTTATTATATCTTACAATAAGCTATTTTGCTATACTACGACTCCTTATGCTCCCAAAACCTATCTTGAAAATAGAAAATAAATAGTACAGAAAAATAATAGGAAAGAAAAAAGAATATGATACCGAAAAAGAAAGATCGTTTTTCTTAAATGTACTTAATCTTTGTTCTTACTTTATTTTAAGCTTCCAGCCATTAAGAGTTGTCACAGATTATAACAAGGCTATGAACTATGGCCAATCCCTTTTTCTCATCTTGTAATTGAAAGAAACCACATCACATACCCAGGGAATTTAAGGTATTTAAGTTTGGAGGCTATGCAGAACAGCAACAGCAATAGCAAAATCCCTATAATCCTACAATCCCTACAACCCAAACTGTAAAATCAATAATGGTTAAAATTAGAGAAGGATATGCAAAATATACCTTTAATAGCAAAACATTTCCCAGTTCTGAACTTGTTAAATGAGAAATGGGAGCCAGAGGATATTCTCCATGCCCTTTCTATAAGGCAATTCAGGGAGATTGAGCAATCAGTTGCCACTTGATAGCAAATGGTAACCAGCTCTATACACACTTTTATATTACTTCTCCCTCATATCCTGTCTCACTCCCTTTACTTTCACTCTTGCTTCCCTAGGATTGCATTCTCTAATAACATAATTTAATAGCACATTAAAAAGGCTTTCCAAGTTCAATGTAAAGCAGGAAATCTCCCTTAGTCCAATACATTCTATGGCACAAACAACACTGAGTTTTGTGACCTGCAAAAATAAGGACCACAGGTTCCAGATTGGAAAGGAAGAAGAAAAATTATCTCTATTAACAGAACTAATAAATGAGTTCAACAAAGTTAGAGGTACAAGATCAATATACGAAAATCAATTGTATTTAAATACAGCAGAAATGAACTGTCTGGAAATGAAATTCAGAAAATAATTCCATTTATGATAGTATATAAATGAATAAAATACTTAGGAGTAGTCAACCAAGCAAGTAGAGAATTTGCACTTAGAAAACTACAAAATATTGTTGAAAGAAATTAAAGAGGATGTAATAAATAAGATAATACCCCAAGACATAGTTAAAATGGTATGGTAGACAAAATAATGCCCCCCCCAAAAAAAAGTCCACGTCCTGATTCTCTGAACTTGGCAAAAGAGACTTTGCAGATGTAATTAAATCAAGGTTCTTGTGATATAGAGATTCCCTGGATTATCTGAATAAGCCCAATGTAATCACAGGGTCCTTTATAAGAGGGAGGCAAGGGGACCTGGTGGCGCAGTGGTTAAGAATCCGCCTGTCAATGCAGGGGACACAGGTTTGAGCCCTGGTCCAGCAAGATCCCACATGCCACGAAGCAACTAAGCCCGTGTGCCACAACTACTGAGCCTGCACTCTAGAGCCCGTAAGCCGCAACTAAGCCCATGTGCCATAACTACTGAAGCCCGCACGCCCTAGAGCCCGTGAGCCACAACTACTGTGCCCACTGGCTGCAACTACTGAAGCCCGCGGGCAGTGGAGACCGTGCTCTGCAACAAGAGAAGCCACCACAATGAGAAGCATGCACACTGCAGTGAAGAGTAGCCCCACTCACCGCAACTAGACAAAGCCCACGTGCAGCAACAAAGACCCAACGCAACCAAAAATAAATTAATTAATTAATTAATTTTTAAAAAAAGAGGGAGGCAAGGGCCTTAAGGTCAGAGAGAGAAAATGTGACAATGGAAGCAGAGGTTGGAGTGATAGGCTATGAAAATGGAGGAAGGAGCCATGAGACACAAAATGTAGATGTGGCTTCTAGAAGCTGGAAAAAGGCATGGAAAGAGATTTTCCCCTAGAACCTCCAGATGGAACAAAGCTCTGCCAACAACTTGAGTTTTGCCCAGAAAGACCCATTTCAGATTTCTGACTACCAGAACTATAAGATATTAAATATGTGTTGTTTTAAGCCACCAAGTTCGTGGTGCTTGTTACAGCAGCAATAGAAAACTAATACAAATGGCAATACTAATTTGTACAAATAAACCTACAAATTCAATGCAATCCCTATCAAAATCCCAGCTGGCTTTTTTGCAAAAATTGACAAGCTGATCCTAAAATTCGTACAGAAACTCAAGGGAACCAGAATAGCCAAAACAATCTTGAAAAAGAAGAACAACAGTAATCAAAACAATATGGTACTGGCATAAAAACAGACCTACAGACCAATGGAAATCAAAAGCCCAGAAAATCAAAAACCCATGCATATATGGTCAACTAATATTGATATTTGAAAAGGGAGCCAAGAAAACTCAATGGGAAAAATAGTTTATATTTACTGATAGTTTCTTCAATAAATGGTGTTGGGAAAACTGGATATCCACATGCACAAGAAAAATTGAACCCCTATCTTATACCACTCACAAAAATTAACTCAAAAAGAATTAAACTTAAGAATCTGCCTGCCAATGCAGGGGACACGGGTTTGAGCCCTGGTCCGGGAAGATCCCACATGCCGCAGAGCAACTAAACCTGTGCGCCACAACTACTGAGCCTGTGCTCTAGAGCCTGGGTGCCCCAACTACTGAGCCCACGTGCCACAACTACTGAAGCCTGCGTGCCTAGAGCCTGTGCTCTGCAACAAGAGGAGCCACCGCAGTGAGAAGCCAGCACACCACAACGAAGAGTAGCCCCTGCTTGCCACAACTAGAGAAAGCCCACGCACAGCAATGAAGACCCATCGCAGCCAAAAATAAATAAATAAATTTTTTTTAAATTAAAAAAAAAAAGAATTAAATTTAAAATATAAAACTGTAAAACTCCTAGAAGAAAATAGGGGAAAGGCTCCCTGACCTGAGTCTTGGCAATGATTTTTTGGATATGACACCAAAAGCACAAGCAACAAAAGCAAAAATAAACAAGTGGAACTATACCAAATTAAAAACCTTCTGTACAGCTAAAGAAATAATCAACAAAATGAAAAGGCAAACTATGGAATGGGAGAAAATATTTGCAAACCATATATTGGATAAGGGGTTAATATCCAAAATGTGTAAGGAACTAATACAACTCAATAGCAAAAATACAAACAATCTGATTAAAAAAATGGGTGGAGGACTCGAATAAACATTTTTCTAAAGAAGACATACAAATGGCTAACAAGTACATGAAAAGGTGTTCAATGTCATCAGGGAAATGCAAATCAAAACCACAATGAGATATCACCTCCCACCTGTTAGAATGGCTATTATCAAAAAAAGAGATAACAAATGCTGTCCAGGATGTGGAGAAAAGGGAACCATGGTGCATTGTTGGCAGGAATGTAAACTGGTA